>NW_006203493.1:266573-267499 GCF_000334495.1 Tupaia belangeri chinensis
GGAATGTTAGCTGCCTAAACAGCAACATTTGTTTTTACTGTGAAAGGGTTGGCATCTGTACTAGACTTTGGTAGGCATTTAGAATGTGTGGGCCACTATGATCAGAACCTTATGAAAACCCATGGGGGGAGAGACCAGCAGATGGCTGTAATGGTTACATCCATGGACTCCTATGTAGTGGACCATGGTTCAAGTCCTAGACCTGGTGGCTTAACATTCACACTGGGCATGTGTGAGTACATACCCAAAATCCTGAGAGGAGAATGGAGAAGGGATTGTGGTGATTTCTCGGTGTTTCTCTGTCTCTCTCTGGTGAAAGCACGTGCCCTATAGCAAAAATCTCTCTCCCTAAAAAAAAAAGAAAACCCATTGGAAGGGGTGCAGCTTGGTAATGCAGCAGAAACACACCGCTCAAGAGAAGCTGGATCCATATGGAAGGTTGAGAGTTCAGCTTCCCGGTCCTGTGGTTGATCTGTATACACCAATACACCAGGCACATGTGTCCACTGTCCTGCCTGGCTAGGAGGGCAGAGAGGATTGGCAGGGGGTGGCAGATCATGGTGTGAGACCCTATTTGGGGTGCTTGTCTATCTTTCTCAGTCTCATGAAAGAAATACACTTTAAAAAAGCTGGGTGCAGTAGGTGGCATGGTGGTTAAGGTGCACTCCTACATGGTGAACCACAGTTCAAGTTCTAGATCTGGTGGCTTGAAAGTCATGCTGTGTGTGTGTGTGTATGTACCCAAAAATCCCAGGAGGAGAATGGAAGAGAAGGGATAGTGGTGTGGCCATCCCCCTGGGGGATGATTTCTCACTTTCCCCCTCTGTCTCTCACCAGTGAACACATGCTTCCTATGGCAAGAACATAAAAAAAGGAAAACAGGGAACCAGCAGTTAGCGTAATGGCTATGTCGCTGGACTCCCACG
>NW_006203493.1:267669-270600 GCF_000334495.1 Tupaia belangeri chinensis
AAACGCCCCAAAAAAAAAAAAAAAAAAAAAAGGAAAACATAGGCCCCAGATTTTGTGTGTTATTTCTTTGTATGTGAATGTGTCCCTTGGCTTGGATTCTGCACTCACAGGCTGTTACAAAATATAATTCCTGTTACGTGTAAGGTTTTTCTATCCCAGAATGGCTCCCACCCACTTCTGTGTTTTTGTCTGCCATGACCAAGTACATTTCCATGAGACGAGAGGCCTGAGAAGCAGCACCTGAATTACTGTAGACTCCTGATGAAGGTCTGTCTAATGCTGTTTTTTGAAGCTAATTCATGTCCTCTATCCACCTACAAAGTTAAATAAGCAAGGTGCCGGTCCACTAGATCTTTTCAATGTGTATGTGTGTGTGTGGGTGGGGGGGGTGGCAGCGGGTTTTAACTATTTTTCTTCTTTTTTTCATTTTTATTGCCAGAGGGCCCATGCACTTACCAGGGAGGGAGGGAAGGAGGGAGAAAGAGAAAACAGAGAGAGTCCCCACAATACGATGTGGTCATACTGCAGCTCTTTCCTTACATTTCTCCTTCCTATCCGCATTTTGGGTATACACACACACACACAAACCTAGCATGTTTTTCAAGCCACTGGGGCTGTGACCACAGTTGACCATGTGTGATCTGGTTCCCACTGCACAGTACTTAACCACTGTGCTATGGGGCCAGCCCTCGAGTGTACATGTTCATCTGAACCCAAGATAGTGCTAATTTGTAGAGTGGGCATTGTGGTTTTTCTTTTCCTATAAAAATTAATTTCTTTTACTGCTGAACTTCTATGATAAATAAACAAGTAGTAACTAGATGATCACATAATATTATTTGATCTAAGCCTTAAAATTATGACACAGATTCCAAATTTTTCTGGACAGATCTGGGGCCAAAATGAAATCATAGTTAATTATAAAATATCACATTTGTGCAATGTTTTAAATTTTCAAAATATTTGGTTCTATTTTTCCTCTATCTCTTTTTCCTTGACTAATTCATCATGGCTTCTCTTATAGCAGCAAGACTCATTTGTTCCATTTTCAACTCACTGTTGTACTCAATCTCCATGTAAGCCACTATTTAAAAAGAAAAGAGATAAAATCAATGAAACAATTCCAACAAAACCAACAATATAATAGTCAGTGAAATGACATGGAAAAGTGAAAACTGATCAGAGCCAATGTTGGGGCTCCCAAAGTTGAGTGGACGTGACATAATCCACTGAACAAGGTAACACAACAGGTCATGCTCGAGAGGTGTTG
The DNA here is from genome assembly GCF_000334495.1 of Tupaia belangeri chinensis. Classification (NCBI taxonomy): domain Eukaryota; kingdom Metazoa; phylum Chordata; class Mammalia; order Scandentia; family Tupaiidae; genus Tupaia; species Tupaia belangeri. The sequence goes on from NW_006203493.1 coordinate 268,940, forward strand.
AGAGCATGTTGGACTAAGGGTCTTAGGAGAGGTGAGCGTCTGCTATTTCCACACTCAGGCATCTCTCCCTGCTCTGGCATCCCTGTGTCATATCTCCTTGGGGATGATAGAAGAGCCAGAGAGGGTCCACCTGGTCACGGTCATGGATAAAAAAGAAGCAGTAGTTTACATGGAGTAGGTCAGCAGGCAGGGGGAGCATGGCATGCTCCGCTGGCAGATGGAGGAGCAGTGGTGGGACAGACATATCAGGATCACAGTCCATACCGTCAGTCCCAAGGGGCCTGCACCACTTTACAGGGGGAACGTGGTCACCCCAAAGGAAGGACAGGGGCTACTGTCCCACACTTCCGGTCACGGCTGGCAGTAAGTGACGGCTAGAGGAATGGACTGGTAGACGGGTTCTTGGTTCTGTTCCTTTGATCAAATTCTTGTGTGCTTATATAGACCATGTCCCTCGCCTTGTGCCACAGACATTGTGCATTGGGATATTCTGAGAAGTCTATGAAAATGCAGATTTCTGAGCTCCTAAAGACCTGCTGAATCAGAATCTGTGGGGCTAGAGACTGATAATTTGCATTGAAGGCTACTTCCTAGTAATTCTTATGTACACTAAAAATTTAAGAAGCATGAATAGGGATCAGCAGATGGCATGGTGTAAGGTGCTGGATTCCCACAGGGTGGCTCACAGTTTGAGTCCTGGACCTGGCAGCTAGAAAATCATGCTGGCATGCCCAGAATCCCAAAGGAGAAGGGACTGCCATGTGGCCCTCTTCCTGAAAGGTGATTTCTCACTTTCCCTCTCTCTGTCTATCTCTGGCAAGAACCCTATGGCAAAAACCCGAAAAACAAAAAAAGAAGAAGAAAAAGAAGAGGAAGAGGAAGAAGAAGCACAGCATAGGGCCAGCAGATATGTATGGCCTATTCTGCGGATCCCACATGGCTGTGGCTGATTCTGCGGTTTGAGTCCTAGACCTGGAGGCTTGAGAGTAGAATGGAGAAGGATTGTGGTATGGCCATCCTCTATGGGGGGAGGGTGTGATTTTTCACTTTCTTCCTCTCTGTTGTTCCAGTGAGCACACATACTTCATGGCAAAAATATGTTAAAAAACAAAAAGAAGTATTATGAGTAATCTGGTTAATTATGAGTTATCGAAAAAAAAAAAACAACCCACCAAATATGAATGAACTGGGACAATTCAACATTTCTTTGGTTTAAGGATGTTGGTCACAGCCCCATTAATACTTCCCAGTTGCTGTACCATTTTTAGTATTACTTCTACATCTGCTATTACAGGTTATTTTTTCATCAAATTTTCTTTTGGCTGGTATAAACAAAAAAACTTTGCTTTCTCTTTTAGTTTTAACTTTTAATTAAAAATTTCTGAGACAGTCTTAGCTTTAATGAAAATGTTTTCAGAGCATGTTCAAAGGGTAGTCACTCGATTGATGATCTGAAGAACTGAATCATGTATCAGTGGAGACCACTAAATATTTATTAGGATTTACACATACAAGGTCCTTTGGAGAGAGTGAGATGAGTAAGACACCATCATTCTACAGAAGAACACATGCTCCAATTATGTGAACAAGACTAACAGACACATTCAAATTGTGGCACTGAAACTTTTTTTTTTTTTTTTTGCTATAGGGCACGTGTGCTC
>NW_006203493.1:270755-289055 GCF_000334495.1 Tupaia belangeri chinensis
TCTCAGTAAAATCATCAGTGCATACTACTTATCCCCACATACATGCTTATATGTAAATTATTCACATTATTAGTATGTGACTTGATTATGTACACTATGACAAGCTTTTAAAAGTTGCCAAGTAGAAATAGAAATTATTTTTAAAAATATTTATTTCAATCTCATGCCACTTAGCTTGCAAAATGAATATTCCAGCATATATACATTTTTCACCAGTCCAGTTGAGAGAATACTATACACATTTATCTTCAACAGATAATAACCCATTTCTTTGTTCCATAAATGCCTTCCCTCTCTATTTTTCTCCTTAATATCCTTCCTCAGACTCTCCTCCTTCACCACCCTCTTCCCTCACTGTATCTGGTATTTATAACCATCTTCTGTTTTTCTGTATCCTCTAGTCATTCAGTCTTGGACATAGAGTGCTGACAGTAGGTATATATTAAGTGGAGACATACAATGTCTCTCCTTCATAGACTGGCTTTCTTCACTCATTTTTAAAATAGAAATTCTAACATTTCTTTCCCAGACCTAAAGAATCATTTGTGCATTTTCTGTGTGCACATTCCCTTCTGGAAACCAGTCCTTTAGAAAACAACATATATGATTAAGCACTAAGTTTGTTTTCTCTTCTCCATGAGTGAAAGAGACAGGCATTCCCAACAGACTCTTTACACCATGATCCATTCCCAGCTTCGGCCAGCCCTGGATCACGGGTACACGTGTGCCCTGTGTGATTAAGGCGGTTTCCAGATATGAACTGAATCTTCCGTGTGAGTCAGCCTTGCAGATCATAGCATGACTGCTATGCCACCATTCAGCCCTCATCAGTTTTGTATAAAATACAAAAAAACAAAACCAAAACCAAAAACAGAACAAAGCAAAACTTTAGAGACAAATACAAGTAAACCCAGACTACTGAAACTAGTAAATGAATATTGTCGGGAAGGTCATGACGTATTTTTTTCTATGCAAAAATGTGTCATGACTTTTCCAACAACCCAATAGAATGAAATTCATAATAAAAAAGTTCAATAAACAGATCACATAGTGGAAAGCGTTTGCTGCAGGTTCATGTTATAGCCTATTGAAAAGGAGGCATAGAAAACACAGGACAAAAACGTATATGCAGAAGGGAAAGAAATACTGGATAGAAATGTAAACGCTGTTTTCTTCTGTAAATGTTATCCTCCTCTTGATTAGGTATTTGCTGACATCTACAGGCTATAATTTGCCAATAATTTTACTGAAGAATTACAGTGAACGCTTATATTTCACATCTACTAAAAAGTGAAATGGAAGTAAAATTGTTCTAAAATTTAGTTATTCATACATTTATCTGTTTCTGTTTATCAGTGCCTCTTGATATCGGAAAGGTTTCACTTTATTGCTTTACAGATTGGTCATATTCCTGAAAAGCTTGAATATGTTTTAAAAACAGCCATGGGCTGGTGGGTGGCGTGGTGATTAGGGCCCTGGACTGCCACATGCCTGACTGTGATTTGAGTCTCAGATTTGGTGACGTGAAAATCATACCAGCCACAGGTGGATGTGCCCAAAATCCCAGAAAGAGAATGGAGGAGAGACTATTATTGCTGTGTGGCTGCTCCCCCGGGGGATGATTTCTCACTTTCCCTCTTGCTGTCTCTCTCTGTCCCTTTCTGAAGAGTGCATGCACCCTATGGCAAAAACCTTAAAAAGCAAAACAAATAACACAACCCTAAGTTTTGAGGGAGAAGGTATCTGTCTGGTTCACTTGTATCTCTAGCACCGGCATAGCGCCAGGCTTGCAGTGGATATTCAAGAGTGTCTTATAAATGGTTCAAAAACACTTGAAAATGAACATTGAAAGGAATTATGGGATAAGTGGTTTTAAAAACTTAACTGATCAGCATTCAGTAGATTATAATTTTTGTGAAACAGAGGTTTATAAATGGACAAAACTATCCTTTAAGTAGACCAACGGGCGTGTCTGACTTGCGTAGTTTAGTACAGATTTATATTTGAAGACAACTGTGACATAGTCTCATACCTTCTTATCACAGTTAAGGAAAAACAGGCTTAGAGAATCCACAAAAAAACTTGCCCAAGGCCATGCAACGTGTCACAAATTATGTGGTATCTTCCTTTTCCAGAAGGAAAATAACAAATAACAAGTTTTTCTAAAGTAACAAAGCTCCCGGTGATCCAAAAACTATTCAAGGCTGTGTGCCTTCTTACTGCAACAGTTTCTAAGAGTTCCTGGAATTCTTTTCCTATCTATTCTCCTAAACTCTTTGGAGAAACATGGTAACAGCTTTTTGAAATAGCTCTTTGTTCCAGGGCCCAGAAAATTCTTATCTTTTTTTCTGTGCTTTTGAATTTCTAACTTCCCTTTTCTGTCTACACTGAGCTCTGCTTCATCACTATGAAATTTATCCTAATTCTAACTCATGGATTTAGTTTTGGAAATAATTTGTTTTTATAGAAAGTAATACCTAGTTTAGTACCCCTGACTCAAGTAATATACAGTATCGAGGTAAAAATAAAACGATCGCCTTGGATTCCTCTATTCAGAAACAACTGTTATAAAATTATTCTATCTGCATATCTATTAATAATATTACTTATTATTCTGTTTATCTACCCAGCAAGAATGCTAAGCTCATCCAGGTCCCATGCCTATGCTTAGGTCATCTTCCTAAGCTTAAATATTAATACGTTGAGGAATGGATATACAGAAAGAATAATAATTAATATTATTGTCAATAGATACACAGATAGTTGGCCAGTCAATGGTGTGGTGATTAAGGTAGCTGGAGTCAACATGGTAGTTTGAGTCCCAGACCCAGTGGCTTTAAAAATATGCTGGGTGTGTGTAAGTGCATATCCAAAATCCTGAGAGGAGAACACAGGAGATGGCTTGTGGCCATCTCCCCTTGAGGGCTGATTTCTCACTTTGCCCCTTTGCTCTCTGGTGGACACATGTGCCCTATGGAAAAAATTAAAAATAAATCAGGGCCAGCAGATCGTATAATGGTTATGTTGCTGGACTCCCATAAGGCTGACTATGGTTTGAGTCCTGGACCAGGTGGCTTGAAAACCATGCTGGGCATGTGTGCATGCGTGCCCAAGATCCCAGAAGGAGAATGGAGAAGAAGGGATTGTGGTGTGGCCATTCCCCTGGAGGGTGCTTTCTCACTTCCCCTCTCACTGTTCTGGCTCTCTCTAGTGAGTGCATGTGCCCTATGGCAAAAACCTCCAAAAAAAAAAATCAATCAATAAATAAAATAGATATACAGATAGAATAATAACTTAATAATAGTTGTTTATGAGCAAAGAAATTCAAGGTAATAATTTCCTCTTACTGTGATAATTACCTATATTATTTCCAAGGTACACAAAATGCGTGGAACGTTCCTCATGCACCCACTGCTCAGATAGTGTGCTGTTTGGACCCGACCTCAGCTCCATGTTCTTTTCCCTCTGCAGACACAATGACTAGTTTAGCTACTGTATGCCATTTGTCATATTTTGAGAGTTATCCTTGTGCACATATGAATATTTAGTATATTTTAATGGTTGTAGAATATTATTCTGTAGGAATATCCTAGTTTGATTCACTTATTTATCCACCGATGGCCCTCTCCTGGCTTTTCACTATAAACAAAGCTGCAGTGAACATTATATGTGCTTTCTTGTGCATGTCCACTAGAGATTCTATAAGTCTTTAGGATGTGTAAATAAAAGGAGAATGGTTGGCTTGTAGGATATTTGCGCCTTCAAATTTATCTAGCATTGCATATGTAAAATAAGTAGTTGAAATAAGTGGGAAAACTAGAGAACTTTCCCAAGAGTCTACAGAGTAAATTCCGATTTTTTCCATCAATACTTGGTGTCGTCAGGCTATCTACTTTGAGGTAATAAAGCTCTTCTATACTTTCTTGCAAAAACTTCAGAGCTTTACTTTTCCACATTTAATTACTTCACCCTTTTGAAACTCATTTTTTTGGTGGTATAGGAATCTGTTCTCCCACTCTGCCCTGCCCACACCACCTCTGTGGAGAGGACTCTTCCAGCGGCCCTGACTTCCCAGCATTCTCTTACTGTGACAGAGGCCCTCTAGGGGTGGAAAGATTCCTGAGATCATCGGAGAGAGCCCACAGGTCAGAAATATTCATAGTTCTAGATGCTATTTGCCCTTTTCACTCGTTCTTAAAAATAATTATCCACTTTATTTATTATTATTTTTTAAATTTCTCCAGAGAGAGAGAGACAGAGAGAGTGAGAGCAAGAGCGAGCGAGAGAGAGAGAACGTGAGAAACCAAGCCACCAGTTCTGGGACTCTAACCATGGTCAGCTACGTGGGAGTCCAGTGCCTTAACCATACCACCTGCTGGCCCCAACAAATAAAATTTTAAATGGAGAAAACAACAGCACTTCTACATCAGGCTGCTGGGATGATTAAATGAGATATAGGTGAAATGCCATTCCTATGTCAAGTCCGGGACTCAAACTGTGGTCATCCATGTGGGAGTCCAGCGCCCTTAGCCACTATGCCACCTGCCCGGCCAGCCTTTTTCACTTATTCTCTTGTGTGTACATTAGGGTTCTCCAGAAGTTACACTGCATGTGATTACATTTTGTACAGCTAATGGGTATTGTGATTGTGTATTGTTGTATTTTCTAGAATTTTCTAAGATGATTGCTTTAGCGTATGAATTGGTACATTTGTTTATTCCCCCCTGTACTATTAACAGCCGTCTTTAGTTATGCCTGCTATATGATTCCTATAATCTCATTATCTTCCAAAAACCATTATTTTTAAGTCTCAGTGTTTTTCTTGCTTCTGCACAGAATCACAAGAATTAAGTTTACTATATTGTTTGCAAACTAAAATAGTTTTTCAAATGTTTTTAGTTTTCAAAATTTGATCTGAAATAGGTTATTTTAGAATCTAGTAGTATAATCTAAAAGAAAATTTATATACAGTATTTTTTTTGTACTTTAAGATGGATTTTTGGTATAAAAACAGGAAGAAGAGAAGACACAGTTTCTGGTATGTAGGTTGCCTATATCTTAAGATCTTGAAAAGGATGAAACTGATGTATCAGCAAGTTCTCTGATTCATGGGGAAGGATATTCTATTCCAAAGAAACTGGACAAAACTAAATTAAAAAATAAAACTATACTGAAAGCTATTCTTCAGCTTCATATGTTAATAATTTTTATTGCATCTTATGCAATAGAACATTTTCAAATACTTAATGGCTCCAAATAAGTTGCAGTATCATTTTGATACCAATCATTGAATTCATTAAAAATATAATTAAATATTTCCAGCATGAATGTAATCAACCTTTTAAAAGCGTCTTACAGGATAAGTTATCATATTTCATTGGCTAGATGAGCACACACCACAGCAGATAGACTGAAAGACATATACCATTGACGTGTTCACTACCTACTGGAAAAACAATCAACATAAGAACTTGCAGTGTTGCTTCTTTCCATGATATAGTAATTGTCAAATTAAGGGTTTCGCTGCAAACACAAAAATGAATAGCCCCTGTGCTGAGGTGTACCAAAGCTTGACAGATGTGGCTGAACATGCTATTTTGCTTGTATTTGTCTGGTATTGGTACCAACTTCCCACTAAAAATCTTTACATGAATGCTTGGCAGCAAACATGGGCGTGTGAAACGTGAGGAGTGCGACATACCTTGTTTGAATCTGGTTTATCCTGTGACAACTCTATTGACATTCTCACTGATGGTGCAAGAACAGTGGTGGATAAAATGACTGGTGTCTTGGACCAGCCCAGTGACTCAGCAGTTCAGGGAGCTAAATCCCACGCGGTTGACTGCAGTTCAAATCCCAGTGCTGGTGGGTATGTGTGCCTGACTGCCCCAAATCCTGATGAGATGGAGGAAAAAGAATCGTGGTGTGATCGCTTTAGGGTTGCTTTGTCTTTAATCTTGGTGTGATCGCTTTAGGGTTGCTTTGTCTTTCTCTTTCTCTCTCTGGCAAGCATATGCGCCCTCTGGTAACTACAAAAAATTTAAAACTCCAATTACTGGTGTCTTAGCATGAATTGAAGCAATGTAGCTGTCACAGTCATTGTATTCATCACTATCACACATTCATGGTTATAAAACAAAGTTTCATGAATCAAAGTTCTTGATGAAACAGCAAAAATTATTTTTACTGAATTTCAACTTTTGAATATATTAAAAAAAAAAAAAATCTATGCGACATAAGGAGGAGCACCAGTAAAGCACTTCTGCTGATACTGAAGTATGGTGGTTGTCACCAGGAAAAAATGCTTGTTTGAGCTGCAACCTGAAATAGCCACTTTTTTTTTTAAATGAAACACCAGAACAACAATAAACTGGTTGTTAGACTTTGGTATTTGAGACTTTCTTAAAAATTGAACAAAGTGAGACTGTTACTACAAGGAAAACAGCTGATCCTATTTGTTGCCAATAATACAATGTAAGCTTTCAAGTGAAATTTAGAATTTTGGACAGCTTGTGTCTGCTACTGTGTGTCACCTAAAAACTTTTCTGATGAGATCCGTAGTTAATTTTGTTGTTGTTTTTTAAGAGGTTTTAGCCTTAGGGCATGTGAGTAGTTAATTTTGTTGTTGTTTTTTAGAGGTTTTAGCCTTAGGGCATGAGCAGTTGCTGGAGAGAGATACAGAAACGTGAGAGGGAAAGTGAGAAGTCACCATCCAGAAACGTGAGAGGGAAAGTGAGAAGTCACCCCCCCCCCACACACACACACACACACCCCGGAGAGATGGCCATGCTGCAATCCTTTGACTTCCATTCTCCTCCTGGGAACTCAGGCATGCAGTCACATGTGCCCGACATGATTTTCAAGCCACTAGTTCCAGGACTTGAATCATGGTTGGTCACGTGAGAGATTATTCATTCAATTTTAAAAGTTCTATAGTTTTTTTTTTTTTTTTTTTTTTTTTTTTTTTGCTATCAGGTACATGCACTCATCAGAGAGACAGACAGAGACAGAAAGTAAGAAATCACCCCCGGGGGAAAGGGGTGGCCATGCTGCAATCCCTTTTCCTACATTCTCTTTTTTTTTTTTTTTTTTTTGCTGTAGGGTGTGTGCGCTCGCCAGAAAGAGCAGAGAGAGATAGAAAGTGAGAAATCACCCCCCAGGGGGGATGGCCACGCCACAATCCCTTCTCCTCCATACTCCTCTCGGGATCTTGTGGACGCATGCACACATGCCTGGCGTGAGTTTAAGCTACTGGGTCTGGGACTCGAACCACAGTCGATTACATGGGAGTCCAGTGACATAGCCATTACACCATCCGCTGGTCCCAAAGTTTTCTTTTTATAAGGACTTAGAGAAATACATTTCTGGTATTATCATTTTAGTTACTCTTTGGATTTGCTTTGTACAAGCACATATTAACACCACTATTAACAGCTTCTATTAACACCTTTTTGAGTCGTTGCTGGAAAATTTAAAACCAAAACTGTGGCCCGGCCTGTAGCAAACATCTAAGGATTTATAATCTACAATTATAGTCATGTATCACATAGTGATGTTTCAGAGATCGACCAGACCTGGACCAGTGGTCCTGGATTACGCCACACAGCCGTGGTGTGTAGCAGACCATACCCTCCAGGTCTGTGTGAGTACTCTATGATGTTCACATAATAATGATAATCACTAACAACCCATTTTCCAAAACAGATATTCCTATCATTAAGTGACACATGACTGCAGTCTCATTTTTAGACTCTAGTAAGGTGTCTCGCTTCATGAGAACTGAAGTTAGGAATAGTCAGTTTTGCCATATTGCTAGAGGCTGGGAAACCGCTTGGGAAACGCTGAGAAGCAAAACCCACAGCGGTAAGTGGTTGCTTTTCCTGAGAAAGCCCTCTGTCGCCCTCTGGAGGATAGATAAGGAGCTGATGCTCAATACATGAGAAACTGGGAACTACGAGATTGTTTTCTCATTCTATACATTCACTTTTAGGAAAGGGGCTGTTGGATCATTCTCAACTTTCCCAAAAATCTAATTATATCTCTATTGTTTGAATACGAGATTCTTTTTCTTCCTGTGTAAATACATGGATTGGTTGACAAGTGGAGAGCGAGGGATCCAAGAGTTACGGGTTGTTCTGATGCAGGAGCTGCGCGTTTCTTGGTAACAGGAAAGTGCCCCGGGAAGAGGACCAGGTACACGGTTTCCACTGGAGGAAATGGAGATAACCAGGCTGTCTTTCGAGTGTGAAATCTCCAAGTCTGGAATCTGCTGCTTCTTTCTTGAAGGCTGGTGAGAGTATCCTATGGGTACAGAAGGAAAGAGCCCACTTTGGAAGGTGCCCCTAAGTCAGGATGAGGTCCCCCTCTGAAGGACATTAAAAATGCAAATCAATGTCTCTCGCAGTCAGTGGAGCTCCTCTTTCTGTTGGTTTCAAGATATTATTACTAACTTACACAATTCTAAGATGTCTCAAATACAAGGAGGGAAAAAAGATATCAAACCAAGATTCCTAATGTTTGTTTTTTAAAATTTAGCTTTTTTTTTTAAAAAAGGGTATGTAGACTGCCAGATAGAGACACAGAAAGTGGGAGAGAAGAAAGCGCACGCCATGGGGAATGGTCATGTCACAGTCCCTTTCCCAACTCTCCTTCCTTCCAAGACCTTGATGCCAGCACACGAGCCTGGTGTGTTTCTCAAGCTGCTGGGTCTGGGACTTGAACTGTGAAGTCAGCTTGTGGGATCTGGCTACCTTAATCACCAGGCCACAGAGCCAGCCCGCTTCCTAATGTTTTAAATGTTCATAACTTTTTTTTTAGAGGTTTTGTTTGTTTGTTTCTATAGGGCGTGTGAACTCACCAGAAAGACAGAGACAGACAGAAAGTGAGAAATCACCCCCCAGGGGGGATGGCCACGCCGCAATCCCTTCTCCTCCATAAACCTCAGGGTCCTGGGCACACATGCACACGTGCCTGGTGTGAGTTTAAGCCACTGGGTTCGGGACGTGAACCGCGGTCGACTACATGGGAGTTCAGCGACATATCCATTACACCAACTGCTGATCCCGAAATGTTTGTAACATTTAAGGAAAGTTCCAGGTTGGGATAAAACCCAAGTACAGGATCTGTGAACCTGACAGGCTTCCACGGTCACTGGTTTTCAAGAGAGTGTAGAGGGAAAACCCAATTTGTAATTCATACAACTAAGTAATTTTTTTTTTTTTTTTGGAGAGATTTTCACTGTAGGGCGCGTGCGCTCGCCAGACAGACAGAGAGAGACATAGAGACAGAAAGCGAGAAATCACCCCCCAGGGGGGATGGTCACGCCGCAATCCCTTCTCCTCCATTCTCCTCTCGGGATCTTGGGCACGCACGCACACGCGCCCGGCGTGAGTTTTAAGCCACCGGGTCCAGGACACGAACCGCAGTTGACTACGTGGGAATCCAGCGACATAGCCATTACGCTAACTGCTGGTTCCCACAACTAAGTAAGTTTTAAAAATTAGCCTTCACATTACTGGATCTTTTAATGATTTTTCTAGTTGGAAATTTGCGTTATAAATTTAAAAAATTGATTATAAAATCTTGGTTCAAAAGTAAATTTATTCTGACAGTGTAAGATAAATCTAAACACATGTAAAAGTAAGTTATTAATGAATGTTTAAACAGTTTTCTTATATTCTAACATAAATAGGTTCTATTTTTTTCTAATACAAAATGTTTTTGGATAAGAAAAGGTAAAATGTAACTCTCTGGTTTGACGGTTGTAGTGTCCTTGCTAAGTTACAAAAATCAAAGATATGCAACTTGGCCATAGATCGATAATTAGTGGTCATGAAAAGACCAAACATGCCTCAGCACTAAGGCTTTAAATCAGAATTTAGAAGATTACTCAACAAAATAAATTCGACTTTAATCTAAGTTTACGTAAACGTATATTAAACTTTTAACTAAGCTTTTATTTTGCAAATATTGAGTTTAAAATGTCCTTTCTCCAATTTCTTTATGTAAAATAAAAATGTAACCACAGTATTTAAGTACATATAAATCCATGACCCTTCTTTTTAAACAGATTTTAATTTTTGAGCAGTTTTAGATTCATAGAAAAATTCAGTGGAAAGTATGGAAAGTTCCCATATGTACCCTAATATCACTCCCACTCCCGTTGGGACATCTTGGTGGGTACACGTGTTACAATCAAGGGCTCACTCCGTTTTTAAACAGATTTTAATTTTTGAGCAGTTTTAGGTTCATAGAAAAATTCAGCGGAAAGTATGGAAAGTTCCCATCTGTATCCTAGTATCACTCCCACTCCCATTTATGACATCTTGGTGTGGTACACGTGTTACAATCAAGGGCTCACTCCGTGTTGTACAGTTCTGTAGGTTTTGACAAATATGTCTGATTTGTACCCAGCACTGTAGAATCATATGGAAGAGTTCCATTGCCCTAAAAATCCTCTGTGCTCCACCTATTCTTTTTTTTTGGACAAGTTTTTGCATACGGCGCATGCGCTCGCCAGAAAGACAGAGAGAGGCAGAGAGACAAAAAGCGAGAAGTCACCCCCCAGGGGAGATGGCCACATCACAATTCCTTCTCCTCCATTCTCCTCTCGGGATCTTGGACACGCACGCACATGCACCCGGCGTGAGTTTAAGCCACCAGGTCCAGGACTCGAACTGCAGTCGACTACATGGGAGTCCAGCAACATAGCCATTACGCTAACTGCCTATTCTTCCCTACTTGCCTGTGAACCGCTAGAAACCAACATCTTTTTAATTATCTCTAAAGCTTTTTCCAGACGGTACTCTCTGAGAGAAAGTGTGAAATCCCCTCCCCTCCATGGGAGACGGTCATGCCACAATCCCTTCTCCTTCACTTCTCCCTCCTCTTGCGATTTTGGGTATGTACACATGCACAGTGTGCTTCCCAAACTGCTGGGGCCAGCACTCAAACTCTGGGGTCAGCCATATGGCAAACCACCATGCCATAGGCTGGCCTGGTCTTTGCCTTTTCTGGAATGTCATATAGTTGGAGCTACACAGCATAAAGCCTTTTTAGATTTTTTTTTTCACTTAGTATCATGCATTTGAGGTTACTCTATTTCTTTTCATGGTTTGATAGCTCATTAAAAAAATCACTGAATGGGACCAGCAGTTAGTATAATGGCTATGTCGCTGGAGTCCCATGTAGTTGACCACGGTACAAGTCCTGGACCCGGCGGCTTAAACTCACGCCAGGCGCATGTGCATGTGTGCCCAAGATCCTGAGAGGAGAATGGAGGAGAAGGGATTGCGGCGTGGCCATCCCTCCCGGGGGGTTATTTCTCGCTTCCTATCTCTCTGTCTCTCTCTGTCTCTCTCTCTGTCTGGCGAGCGCACGCGCCCTCTAGTGAAAACCTCTCAAAACAAACAAAAATCACTGAATAATATTTCGTTGTATGGATGTACCACTTTGCTTATCCATTAACCTATGAAAGAACATTTGGTTGTGGGGCTGGGGGCGGGGGCAGTGAATTCACTGAATAATATTTCATTGTATGGATGTACCACTTTGCTTATCCATTAACCTATGAAAGAACATTTGGTTGTGGGGCTGGGGGGGGCAGTGAATGGCATAATGGTTAAGGTGCTGGACTCTTACATGGCTGATTGTAGTTTGAGTCCCAGACCTGGAGATTTGAACCTCACACTGGGCACATATGTGTGTGTGCCCAAAATCCTAGGAAGAGAATGGAGGAGGAGGACTTGCGGTGTGGCCAGTGGCCATACTCCCTGGGGGGGGGATTTCTTGCTTTTTCTCTCTCTGTCTTCATCTCTCTGGCAAGCACACGCACCTTATATCAAATATGTGTGTGTGTGTGTGTATACACACACATACATATTGTTTGCCTCCAAGTTTTGACACCTCCTGCCCTAAAAACCTGCAGTGCTGCAGCTAGCAGGTGGTATAGTGGTTAAGGCACTGGGCTCCCACATGACTCACCATGGTTTGAGTCTCAGACCAGGTAGCTTGAAAATCACACTGGGTGTGTGTGAATGAGTGCCCAAAATCTCAGTCAGAGAATGGAGAAGGGATGGGAAGGGATGGTGGCATGGTGAGCGTGAGAGATGACTTTTCACTTTCCCTCTAACTATCTTTGTCTCTCTCCAGCAAGTACACATGCCTCGTAGCAAAAACCTTAAAATAAATAAATAAACAAAAAACTGCAATGCTGATGAGTCCACCCTCTGTGCCTGGGAGTAACTTCGTAACTTCTGCCACTGTGTCACCCACCGCTCTGGTGGCCGGGGCTTGCCCTGCCCACTGGGAGACTTGAACCTGGTCTGGACAGGCCTCCTCTTGTGAGTATGCCCTTGGGGGCTGAGAGTAACTTTGGAACTTTTGGTACACCAGCCCTCATGCTGGTGTACCTCGCAATTTGACCTTCTTCACTAAGTTACATCTCCTCAGCTTGCTATTACCTCATCAAGAGCTGAACGTTTGGTAGAGGAGCCAAGCACCTGAAGTTATCCATAACTACTCTGATCTGGGAGACACAGCGCTCGAATAGGGACACACCTGGGTCAGGCTATGAAAGAAAGATATTTTGTCTCCACTCAATATATACCAACTGTTCGCTCTCCATGGTAGAGACTGAAGGATTGGAGGACATCAAGGCATTGACAATAGTTATGGACACTGGAGACAGTGTGGAAGGAGGGTGGGAGAGGGAAAGAATAGGGAGGGAAATTGGGGAGGAAGACAGAGAGACAAGACATTTGTGAGATGAGGTAATGGTTTACTACGTGTTGATATCATGAATAGTACTCTCAACTGGACTGGCCTGAGTAGTAGTTCATGTTGGGTAAATTCTCTTTACAAGCCAAATGATGTATAGCAATCAAATGTATTAAATAATAATAATAATAAATTTAAAAATTTTAAAGTTAAAAGAAAAAAGGAACATTTCTAGGAATTAAGGGTGAAGTTTCCTCTTCCAACACTACAGAATCTACCCCAATAAATAGAAAAAAGTGAATACTGCACTGGATGACTAAAAACTGGCACAGATTTTGAAAAAATATGAGAAAATAATGGGATAACTTTCTACCAGGTGAGTGTACTAACCTCTTGCCAACAATGGATAGCACAGAGGAATACACAGAAATGTCAGAAAAAGAATTCTGAATACTCATAGTGAAAAAATTCGATGAGATGCAAGAGAAAACAGACAATCGGTTCCAGGAAATGAGAAAATCATTTCGAGACATGAAAGAGGAATTTCATAAAGAAATAGACACCCTAAAAAAGAATCAAACAAAACTTCTGGGAATGAAGAATACAATACAAAAAAATTAAAATCTCCCTAGAAAGCATAAAAAGCGGATTGGACCATGCGGAAGAAAGAATTTCTGACCTTGAATACAAAGTCTCTGAACTATACCAAATTACCAAAAAGAATGAAAAAAACAACCAAAAAAATGAGGAGAACATACAGAAAATTCTAGACACCATGAAACATCCAAATATCTATGTAATGGGTATTCCAGAAGGTAAAGAATCTGTTAAAGTCATGGAAAACTTTTATCATGAAATACTATCTGAAAAATTTCCAAATATAGAGAAACATGGAGAAATTCAGACCCAAGAAATTAAAAGAACCCCAAAATAGAATCAATACAAAAAGATCCTCCCCCTGGCACATCATAGCCAGATTGGTAAAAATTAAAGACAAAGACAATATTCTAAAAATGGCAAGGGAGAAACATTAGGTTACTTAAAAAGGTTATCCCATCAGGCTCACGTCTGATCTCTCATCAGACAGTAGGCTAACATTAGACTCTCGACTGAAACAATGTAGGCAAGGAAAGAATGGGAAGATGTATTCAAAACATTAAGACAAAAACAATTTCAACCAAGAATATTATATCCAGCAATATTATCCTTCAAATGGGAAGAACAAATAAAAGTATTCTCAGATAAACAAAAACTGAAAGAATTCACCAGTACTAAACCAGCTCTACAGGAAGTACTGAGGGAAATTTGTATTAAGATAACTAAAGAAAGACAAATAGAACAAAAAACAATTGAGAAAAATGGCTAACAAAATGACAGGGATAAGTCCACAAATATCAATAATAGCGTTGAATGTTAATAGATTAAACTTTCCCATTAAAAGACACAGACTGGCTGAATGGGAAAAAAAAAAAAAAAAAAAAAAAAAAAATGAACCCAGAAACTATCTATACGCTGCTTACAAGAAACACACCTCTGGGACCATCAGGTCAGGTGTGGTGATTAAGGGCTCTGGACTCCCACAGGGCAGTCCATGGTTTGAGTTTCAGAACAGACCTGGTGATCTGCTCTCTCTCTGTCTCGCTCTGTCCCTTTCTCATCAAAATTAAAATAAAGTTAAATAAAATAATTTCAGACCTGGTGATCTGCTCTCTCTCTCTCTCGCTCTGTCCCTTTCTCATTAAAATTAAAATAAATAAAGTTAAATACAATAATTCTTTTTTTAAAAAAGAAAGAAACATACCTCACTGATAAGGACATACATAGACTGAAAGTGAAGGGCTGGAAAAAGATATTCTATGTGAATGGAAACCCAAAAAAGGCTGCAATCCTGATATCAGACAGAATACACTTTAAGATGAAAGATGTAAGAAGACACAAAGAAGGACATTATATAGTGCTAAAAGGGCTTGTTCACCAAGAAGATTTAACACTTATAAATCTCTATGCACCCAACACTGGAGCATCTAAATACATCAGAGAGACTGTTAGATTTTGAAGAAGAAACAGATTGCAAAACAATAATTGTAGGGGATCTCACTGACTCCTCTGGACAGATCATCTAAACAAAAAATAGACAAAGAGATACAAGATCTAAATAATATCACACATGAAATGGACTTGACAGACGTCCTCAGAGCTTTTACCCAAAAACCACAAAAATATACATTTTTCTCATGTCCATGGAACATTTTCAAAGATTGACTATATGACAGGGCAGGAAACAAACGTTTACAAATTCAAATGTATAGAAACTATATCCAGCATCTTTTCCAACCAAATGGAATCAAACTTGAATCAACTACAGGAAGAGCCCTTGAAAATTCACACACATGGAAACTAAACAACCTACTCCTGAATGACTTTACAACTACAGAAGAAATTAAAACTGAAATTAAAAGGTTCACAGAAACCAATGATAATGAACAAACAAATGTTCATAACCTATGGGACAGAAAAAAAGGCAGTCATAAGAGGGAAGTTCATGGCAATTAATGTCCACACACACACACACACACACACACACACACGCAAAGCAGAATGGTACCAAATAAACAACCTAACGACACAACTCAGGGAGCTGGAAAAACAACAAAAACTCCAGGAGAAAAGAAATAACAAAAATTTGAGCAGAAATAAATGAAATAGAGAATAAAAGAACTAAACAGAAAATAAATGAAACCAAAAGCTGGTTCTTTGAGAAGATAAACAAAATGATACACCATTAGCTAGATTAATCAAGAACAGAGAAAGGAACCGGATAAATCAAATGAGCAAGGAAACAGGCATTACTACAATGGACATCATGGAAATACAAAATACCATCAGAGATTACTATGAGTGACTATATGCCAACAAACAAGAAAACCTAGATGAGATGGTCAAATTTCTGGACACTTATAACTTACCAAGAATGCGCCAGGAAGAAATAGAAAGTCTGAATGGACTCATAACAAGCAATGAGATTGAATCAGTATTAAATAGTCTCCCAACAAAGAAGAGCTCATGTCCCAATGGTTTTACTTCTGAATTTTACAAAACTTTTAAAGAACTAACCCCAATTTTCCTCAAACTACTTCCAAAGGTTCAAAAAGAAGGTGTAGGGAGTGCCCCCAATCCGAGCAAACATAATGGAGACCTTTAAGCACATGCGGAAATGTGATTCCATGGGCAGTCACTTGTAAGGCCAAATGAGTGCCATTAAGTTATGAGTATGCTAGCTGCCTCTGTGTTTGAAACTGCAAAGCAGTATTGGTTAAAGGAAGCCACATGTGTAAATTAGAAAAGGCCCCAGAACATAGAAAAAATTTACATAGAACTACATGACTGCCAGACGGCTTCACATCTTCAGTCGATTAACATCTGAAAACAACTGGTTTTGCGTTCTACTTCACCTTCCTCCCTTTTATGCCCTTTAAAAGAATAAACCTGGGAATGGCTCAGGGTCTTAGCTACCTCCATCAGAGAAGTCAAGACCACCTGATCCTTGCTTTTCTATACTTGTGTGTCTTTGTGTGTTTGTGTGTGTGTTTTATGTTTATCCTCTAATTCACAGCTGCCCCAACTCAGAGCAGGTCACGGCAGAAAAGAACCCTCCCAAATTCATTCTAGGAAGCCTTCATTGTCTTAATTACAAAACCAGTCAATGACATGACAAAAAGAAAACTTCAGGCCTATATCCCTAATGAATATGGATGCAAAAATTCTCAACAAGCTATTAGCACGTTGTATTGAACAACACAATAAAAAGATTATACACCATGACTGAGTAGGCTTTATTCCAGGGATGCAAGGATGGTTCAACATACACAAAACAGTTAATGCAATACATCACATTAACAAAAGGAAAGATAAAAACCATATGATCATATCAGTTGATGCAGAAAACGCATTCAATGAAATACACATCCCTTCATGATTAAGACTCTCAGCAAAAATGGCATAAAAGGGACATTCCTCAACACAATTAAAGCCATCTATGAAAAACTCACAGCTAACATCAAACTGAATGGGGAAAAGCTGCCCATTTTCTCCACTCCTTTTTAATATAGTGCTGGAAGTTCTGACCAATGGAATTAGACAAGAAGGTTTAAAAAAAAGGACATCCAAAAAGGAAAAGATATGAAATTATCTCTATTTGCAGATGATATGATGCTATACATATATAATCCAAAAGAATCCACACACATACACACACACAAAACTACTGGAAGTGATATATGAATATAGCAAAGTAGCAGGATACAAAATTGGCATACAAAAATCTATAGCATGTTTATACACCAACAATAGACAAACTGAGACAGAATTGAAGAAAGAAATCCCATTTACAATAGCCACGAAACCAATATTCCTAGCTATCTTTCTAGGAATAAACCTTACCAAAGATGTCAAAGATCTCTACAAGGAAATCTATGAAACACTTGAAAAAGAAATTTAAAATGATACAAAAAAGTAGAAAAACATCCCATGTTCCTGGATTGGAAGAATTACTATAATCAAGATGTCAAATTAAATGCAATTCCAATCAAACAACCAGAGATATTCCTCACAGTAATAGAAAAAAAAAATCAAAATTTGTCTGGAATCATAAAAGGTCTCATATCATCAAAGCAATACTATGCAAGGTGAATAAAGTAGGAGGCATCTCACTTCCCAATCTCAATACGAAAGCTGTGATAATTTAAACAATACGGTACTGGCACAAAATCAGATAGGCAGACCAATGGAACAGAACTGAGAACCCCCAAATAAACCCCAAAACATAAACCCCAACTGATCCATGACAAAGGACACAAGACAATCCGGCGGGGAAAAAAGAAAATTTCTTCAGCAAATGGTGCTGGGAGAGCTGGATACCCAGCAGCAGAAGAATGACACTGGGTCTTTATTTCTCACCACTAACAAAATTAAACTCACAATGGATAGAGGATCTACATGTAAAATCTTAAACTATAAACACACTGGTGGAAAACATAGGAAAATCTCTTGGAGACGTGGAGCAGGCAAAGACTTCTTAAAGAAGAGCTCCAAAGCATAGCACCAGGGAGCAGCCGAATAAGCAGATACAGTCTTTGTGCTGATGCTGCAGGGCAAGCGAAAGCGCGAATGAAGACACAATCTACAGTTGGGCCACACTGATAGAAGAGAGCGGGGTGTTAGCCAGAGAAGGTAGGAGAGATTTGATTAGAAACACAGGATGCAAGATGCTCCCCAGCTGCAGTCAGTAATAGAAAGCACCGGCTTTACATTCCCTGTTTAAAAGATGAGCACAGGGGACCAGCAGTTGGCGTAATGGCTATGTCGCTGAATTCCCATGTAGTCCACTGCAGTTCGAGTCCCGGACCCTGTGGCTTAAACTCACGCTGGGAGCGTGTGCGTGCATGTCCAAGATTCCAAGAGGAGAATGGAGGAGAAGAGATTGCATCGTGGCCATCCCCCCGGGGGGGTGACTTCTCACTTTTTGTCTCTCTGTCTTTCTGGTGAGCACACATGCCCTATAGCAAAAAAAAAAAAAAAAAAAAA
>NW_006203493.1:289175-298462 GCF_000334495.1 Tupaia belangeri chinensis
GGGCACGTGCGCTCGCCAGACAGAGACATAGAGACAGAAAGCAAGAAATCACCCCCCAGGGGGGATGGTCACGGCACAATCCCTTCTCCTCCATTCTCCTCTCGGGATCTTGGGCACGCAGGCACATGCACCCGGCGTGAGTTTTTAAGCCACCGGGTCCGGGATGCGAACCGCGGTCGATTACATGGGAGTCCAGCGACATAGCCATTACGCTAACTGCTGATCCCCATAGCCACTTTTCATTTGGGGTTTCATGTTCCTTCGCCCCACAGGTTGGGGCACATGGCACCGGAACAGAGACCTGAGTACCGGAGAACTACAAAGAGCCAGTGGAAGTAAGAAAAGAGAATGACGTTTGGAGCTCATGTACTGGAGAGAGAAACTAGTGAAGTAAAATAGTAAGAGCAAAACAAGAACTCCTGAATCTGGATGGAACTAAGAGAGCGAAGTCTGGGATTCATGGAGAGGAGAGAGAAGCTAGTGGAAGTAAAATAAAGACAGTTATAAAAACATAACAAAAACAATCAAACAAAAGCACCCTCCTGACTCTGGACCAAACTAAGAGAATAAAGTCCAGAGCTCGTGGAATGGAGAGAGAAGTAGTGGAAGTAAAATAAGAACAATTAAAAACAAACAAAAACTCCTGAGTCCAGAGAAAACTGAGAATAAAATCCAGAGCTCATGGAATGGAGGGAGAAGTAGTGGAAGTAAAGTAAAAGTAAAAAAGAACTCCTGAGTCAAGACAAAACTAAGAGAGTAAAGTAAGGAACTAATAGTATAAAATAAAAAATTAGTAGAGTAAAATAAGAAGTAAATTCAGAGTTGGGCACAAAACAGGAGACAATTCTCTAAAGAAAGAAATAATGTATGTTAAAAGTTAGGAGTAGAGGGACCAGCAGTTGGTGTAATGGCTATGTTGCTGAACCCCCATGTAGTTGACTGTGGTTCAAGTCCTGGGCCCGGTAGCTTAAACTCACACCGGGCGTGTGTGCGTACATGCCCAAGATCCTGTGAGGAGAATGGAGGAGAATGGATTACAGTGTGGCCATCCCCCCGGGGGGTAGTTTCTCACCCTATAGAAAAAACCTCTCCAAAAAAAAAAAAAAAGGTTAGGAGTAGAAAAGTCATAGGGTAAATAAGAGTAAAAGAAAATAGCTAAGAAATTTAGAAAGCCAAGAAAAAAATTAAAGGAGTCAATTTGAAGTCGGGTGTAACAGAAAAATTCTCCAAAACAAACAAAAAAATATATCTTTGAATGTTGTTTGTAAAAGCGCTAAGAGCAGCAGAAGAAACAAACTAATAGAGTTAAGCAAGAGAAAAATAGGTAAAAAATAATAAAGAGAAAAGCAATTATATACTCAAATTAGAAAAGAAAAGGGGGGAGATGCAGAGAGCGGCCAATAAGTAGATATAATTATTGTTGGGTAAGAGAGATTGAAGAGAGCTGAGTGTTAGCCAGAGAAGGCGAGGAGGACTTGATTAGAACCACAGGATGCAAGCTGCTCCACAGCTGCTGTCAGTAATAGAAAGCAACCGACTTTACCTTCCCTAGAAAAGAATGAGCACAAAACAGCTAGGGCCGTGGCAATTTCCATCAGAGACGCCCAGTCCACCCAACCCCTGCTTTACTCTGTGCTCTCTCAGTCCACTGCCCACTTCCCCTCGGGGCACACAGACTCTGCCTCCAGGCCGAGGCAAACAGTCCCCACCATAGACAAATGGGACTATATCAGGCTGAGAACCTTCTACACAGAAAAGAAACAATAAGTAGAGTGAGAAGACAACCCTCAGAGTGGGAGAATATATTTGCAAACTATACCTCAGATAAGGAATGATAACCAGAATATACAGGGAACTCAAGCGGTTTACCACCCTCCCCCCCCACACACACACAATCAATCTAATTAAAAGATGGGAAAATGAGCTGAACGGGCACTTCTCCAAAGAAGACATATGAACGGCCAAAAAGCATACGAAAACACGCTCAACATCTCTTATCATAAGAGAAATGCAAATCAAAACCACAATGAAACACTCTTTAACCACAGTCAGAATGGCTGAAATTAAAATAAATAAATAATGATAAGTGCTGGTGAGGTTGTGAGAAGGGAACTCTCCTACACTGTGGTGGGATTGCAAATTAGTACAACCACTTCGGTGAGAAGGGAACTCTCCTACATTGTGGTGGGATTGCAAATTAGTACAACCACTTTGGAGAAAGATACAGAGATTCCTCAGAAACCTTTAAAATAGACCTACCATACGGCCCAGTAATTCCACTCTTAGGTATTTACCCAAAGGATAAAACACTAGCAGTTGGAAAAACACTTGCACATCCATGTTTATTGCAGCATTATTTACAATTGCTAGGACATGGAATCAACCCAAATGTCCAAAAGTAGATGACTGGATTGAAGTATTTATGGCATATGTACTCTATGGAATACTCCTCAGCCATAAAAAACAATGAGACCCTGACATTTGATACAAAGTGGACGATTATGGAAGACTTTCTGCACTCTAGGGCAGAAACTATAGAGTGGAATTTCTAAAAGTCTGATTGACCGGAACCCTGGACTGGAATCTTCTGCTGAGAATGTTGCCGCACGTGAACCTGCTTCCTTTGCAGATGTCTGTTACCACTTTTAATGACTGTCACAACAGGGTGGACGAGCATGAAACCAGCAAAGGGAGGAGTTTCATTTTAGTCCTCGTGTCACTGTCTGCTGAGTGTATTGTAAAATATGTAAGTCCAGTTCACAATACAATGGAGATTTGTCTGTGGGGAATCAGAGATACAGTAATATCGATTGAACTGTTGAAATAATTCTACAAAGGCTAAATGCTGACGTTGCTGTCACATTCTTCTAACAAGGGAGGAGTCCCGTTGGTGAGAGTTGGACAATGCTGTTGACAATACTGTTAAACAGCTGGGTGCAGAGCTGAAAGCCTCTGGAAATACTCAAGATATGGAACTGGTCTAATTTTAGGGAATTGATACTTTGTTTCACTTTAGAGAGGAAAAAAGAGGTCCTACCTTGTGCCCAGACTTCAGGGTGCTCCAGTTTATCCACACTGACAGTGTTTGTGCTAGTACTCTGCAGTAGCTGTTCTAGCTCCTCTCGTGGCTAATAACAGAAAATACTGGCATCTGAGTAATTTAGAGAGTAGACGTTTTCTCAGCTCATATTTTGGAGGTTCCAGGTCTGGGGCCACTTCCGGTGAGTCTTCCTGATGGCGAGGTCCTGAGGCCAGGCAGGGCATCACATTGTGAGAACAGAGTCACGTATGTCTGTGTTGTCAGGGTCAAGTGTGTCCGTGTTGTCAGGGTCATGTGCATCCGTGTTGTCAGGGTCACGTGCGTCCGTGTATCTGTGTTGTCAGGGTCACATGTGTCCGTGTTGTCAGGGTCACATGCATCCGTGTTGTCAGGGTCACGTGCATCTGTGTTGTCAGTGTCACGTGCGTCCGTGTTGTCAGTGTCACGTGTGTCCGTGTTGTCAGTGTTATGTGCGTCTGTGTTGTCAGTGTTATGTGCATCTGTGCTGTCAGGGTCACGTGTGTCTGTGTGGTCAGTGTCGTTCCCTCTCCTTAAAAACCGACCAGGAGTCAATCATGGGGCCCCACCCCTAATTACCTTAATCCCAATCTCCCAAAGTCCCACCTTTCAACACCATGGTCTAATTAATTTTCACCCTCTTATCCTGTCACAATGAAATTCTAATACATGAATTTTGAGATTTAAACCATAACAGTAGCAGTCTTTAAACGGAGGTTCTTATATTTCTGGGGGGATGTAGACAATTTTCTAAGGGGTACACAGGCATATAAAGTTTTTTTTTTTTAAGAGGATTTTGCTATAGGGTGCGTGCACTCGCCAGACAGACAGAGAGACAGAAAGAGAGAAATTACCCCCCAGGGGGGATGGCCACGCCGCAGTCCCTTCTCCTCCATTCTCCTCTCAGGATCTTGGGCACGCACACACACGTGCCCGGCGTGAGTTTTAAGCCACCAGGTCCAGGATGCAAACCGCGGTTGACTATGTGGGAGTCCAGCGACATAGCCATTACGCTAACTGCTGGTCCCAATTATTATTATTATTTTTTGTTCTGGGGCACATGCACTCACCAGAGAGAGAGAGGGGGAAAATAAGAAAGCAAGTCGTCAGGTCTGGGACTTGAATCACAGGCAGCCATGTGGAAGTTTAATGCCTTAACCACCATGCCACCTGCTGGCCCTTCCCCAGTGAGACACTCGAAACATGAAGGGAAGGAGGTGTAAGTGCCTCACATTAGACAATCACAATCCTAGAAGTCTGTCCTACATGGTAACTTTTTCCCAAAGAACCCTACATCTAGGAACTAGAAGTTTCTCTGACTCCACATTGGCTCCTCATTTGCATCTGGGTTAGATAACATTTAGACGATCCAATCACACCACTGTGTAGCACCATTTTCACATGCATGCATGCCCCTCTACAGAACCACATGTGTGTATGCACACACAGACCCAGGTCTGGAACCTGGCTTTTTCTCGTTAAATCACTGGTGAAAAATATAGTAGATGCAAGAAGTTTTTGGGTGCTTGTGTTGGAGATAAGGGCGCCTTTCTCAGGGCCTGGGTGATCTTCTGTTTACTCCCAGGCTCCTGGCTTGGCTCTCCAGGCCCTTACGCATAAGCAGGGGGATCCAAATCCAGACAAGAGCCTGGAGCTCAGGCTCGCCATCCTTGGAAGAGATCTGACAGTGGGCACTGACAGTCCTAGAAAGCCTGTGGCGATCATCTTGCAGTTCTCCATCCTGACTGCTCCTCAGACTGACCACCCAGCCTCTGGGCTTTCCTCAGCCTCCTGCCACATCTCCCCTGACTCCAGCAGCTACAGGGACACGCGTACATGTGCTGGCCCCAGGCAGTGACTTCTGGGCCACATCCTCTGTTACCAGGCTGAGATCTGCCTGCCTGGTGGCCTCACCCCTATCCCTGCAGTTCATCTGTGAGTCACGCTCTGGCCCCAGGTAAGAGTGGCAGGATAGGTGTACCTTACCTACTTGGAGTAGAAACTCCCAAGTCAAGTCAAAGAGGCCAAGGAGCTCACCCACTTTCTGCTCAAGGTTGTCATGCACGTTTATCCCAAGTGCACTCAACTACCCAGAGCACCAAGGAAGAGCAGGCTAGGAGTTATGTCCGCCATAATTTTAAGGAGGTAGAAAGATGGTTTTGAGAAGGGGAGAGGGATGCTCAGGCAGGCCCTTGTGCTGTATGTGGATGGCTGTGTGTGTCTCTGCTTCTGTCCAGGTCACCAAAAGCCGTCTACGTCTCTGGTTTCAGGCCCACAGGCTTGGTGTTCATAAGCTTATGTTTTGGATTTAGGCTTTCCCTCCTATAGCCAGGTGATCTGTGACAGGTAGAAATTGAGAATCCAGCCTTCCTGAGTTACCTCATCCGAGGAGGGAAATGGGTCTCAGAGAAAAGGCAGGGCCCAGTTGTAAGGAACCTGAATCTTGTAAACACGTGGAGGCTCCTTTTAAGACTGTTGGGGTCAAATTGCAGTGGGACAGGCAATAGGACACTGCTCTGCAATGATGGAGTCATAAGGAAGACCAGGGGTTCAAATCCCTGGTCAGCCTGAAATATGCCAGTGATGCTGGCTGGAAGGCTCACAGGGTAACGAGATCCTGTGAGGATGCCTCTCCCCTCTCTGGAGCAAATTTTAAAAAAAGATTGTTGGGGTGCACTCCCAGGCGTGCTCACTGTGTGTGATATTCCCTAGATTCATGTTCTCTACATCCGGGGATTTTGTTGCCATTCTATATTGTCGATTTCCATAAAAGTGAATAAGTGTGCATAATCATATGTGCTGAATTATCATGCCTATTTATGAGCACAAATACACCTTTACACATCCGACAAGTGGGGAAATGTCCCACGCATTCGTGTGTGGTCCCCTGCATTTCAAATGTATCCCTTCCACCGCTGGCACTGGGGCTGGCAAGGCCCTTTAGAGTACCATGTCAGAAGGGGTGGTACAGGGGACAGTCATTTCTGGGAGAGAGAGAGAGATCCAGGGAGAAATTTCAGAGCTACTGAGGAGGCTTAACCAGGTGGAGGAAGGACACTTAGTTCCCAATAGAGTTGGGAGAATGAGACCCAGACACCCACCTCCACCACACAGGTCAGTTTCAAAGCGGGTGCAGAGGAGAGGCCCTGGGTGGGGAGGCCTGGTCTGGAGGGCTGGGGTGGGGAGGTTATGTGACCTTCTGGTCTGGCAAAGGTAGAGACAGACCAGGCGTAAATGGCAGCTCAGAGGAGGGGAAAGTGGGATGAAAATGTGAGGCCCAGATGGTGGTGCCTGAGAGAAAAGGCTGACGCCGGACACCAGGGTGGACACTAAGGCCACCCCAGGGTGAAGGGTGCAGTCATGTCCAAACATGGCGTGAACAAAAGAAAGAGACATACCAGGCAGAGTGTTCTGGGATCTGGTTCTCTCAAACAGCCCTCCAGATCGGGACAGGCTGGGTACTTAAGTCTCCCACAAGTAAAAGGGGTTAAAGGAGGGGCAGACCCTTCTTACCTCCTCTCAGCCAGGGCAGGGAGAGGGGTCAGGGACGAGTCCCATTCTCACTGCTCTCCCCACCTCACTCCAGGACCCCACGGAGGAACGAGAGAAGAGTCTAGAGGTCTGGACTCCTTCCTCACTACCGCAGGTGTCCCAGGAGAGTCACCGTCCCGAATCTCCCGAATCTTACCTGCAACAGCGTCTCGTGCGCATTCTTCCAGGTATTTGTGGAGATGCCAGACGCGCTCTTCCTATAGAAGGCGTCCCAGGACTTGCACCATGACTCCTGCCCTTGGGCCTGGGGTTTCGAGCCTCAGTGTCTGCCTCTGCCCAGGTTTCCAGGCCGAGGACAGGCATTTCACCGCAGGCGGCGGGAGGCACGGCTGGGCACCTGGAGGGTGGCACCGCGGGATCCGCCTCCGCCCGGGCCGGGGCGCCCTCCAGCCCCGCCCACCTCGGGCGCTGAGGCTGTGACTGGTCTGGCTGGACGTCAGTCAGGACTCGGCGCAGCGGGGGCGGGAAGAACGCAGCCGGCCGGCTTGTGCTATAATAAACCCGTGCGAGTTATTCCCGGGGTTCTCCTGAGTGAAGCAGCTCATCTACCCTTAGGGCGTCCCCGCGGTGGCCTGCGCCCTGCGCCCAGGCACCGCCCTCTCGCACTGGGTGAAATGCAGAGCCGGCCCCGAGGTTCTGTCGGGGGATCTGCGACCCTCTGCTTCGCTCACTCCCACTCACCGCTCCCCTGTGGCATCCACCCATCCTCACCCCAGGACTCCTGGTCCCGGGGCGCTGCGTGGTCCTGCGCCAAGGCTCCACCTCTCCAGGACTCTGGGCCTGGCTTCTAAACTTGCCCCCGAGCGGTTGCTGCGCGGCGAAGGATTCAGCGGCGGGAGGAAAGGAGGGCCGGGCGGAGGCGGTGGAGGAGAGCGAGGCTGGAAGAGCTAGAGAGGAGGGGGGAAAGTGAGCTGAGGGCGACGGAAGCAGCAGTGCGTGCGTGCGTGTGTGTGTGTGTGTGTGTGTGTGTGTGTAGGGCACACAGCACGCCTTTCCCTCGGCAGTCACACTGCTGTTGATCCAATCCCATTGGCTTCTCACCGCCATTCGCCGCTCCCCGGAGCACCGCGGAGAAAGGGGGTGGCATTACCGGATCCTGTAGATACAACATCACAAAAGGACTTAGAATACAAACCCACGCCAGCTGACTTGGTAAATGCAACTCCCGACGATCCCCAGAACCTTCCCCGCTTCAGATAGAAGTGGGGTCGTCTGTCCTGGAACAGAATAACCAGAAGCCACAGGTCCGGTGCATGCGGGACTCCACCGCGCTCCGTGCGCCCTAAAGGCTGCTGCTTTAAAAAAAATAATAATAAATGGTGAGCTTTAATTATCCTCGACCACAGAGAAGAGTGAAGCTTGAAATATATGGGAACTGAGTCTCCACACTGTGAGTGCAAAAGCTACAGAAGGGCCTGGAGGAGCATTCTGGAGGTCCCCCTCCTCCTGCCACCGTGAATAGGTACTGCAGAGCAGCCGCACACTGCTGTGATCCGCAAGGACGAGGCACCGAGAGCTTTCCTGCCGGAAACCAGACACCAGAGCGAGCACCTGGGAAGGGACGAGTTTCTCCCTCGTGAGACGCGTGTTTAATACAAGTAGGTGAGAATCGCAGCGGTGACGCCAGCTCTCACAGTTTCTTGGCCTGTTACTCTCCAGCTGCGTCCTCCTCTGTTCTTTGGCCACAGTTGGACTTTGAAGACGATCATGTTCAATAAATGAAGTCCTTGTCACTCTGAGTCTAAACTCTCATTTGACTTTGAAGATTTGTGCTCTCCCCTTTTTCTTTCCTTTTCTCCTTTTGTTTCCTTTTTTTTTTTTTGAGAGATTTTCACTGTAGGGCGCGTGCGCTCGCCAGACAGACAGAGAGAGACAGAGAGACAGAAAGCGAGAAATCACCCCCCAGGGGGGATGGTCACGCCGCAATCCCTTCTCCTCCATTCTCCTCTCGGGATCTTGGGCACGCACGCACACGTGTCCGGCGTGAGTTTTAAGCCACCGGGTCTGGGACACGAACCACGGTCCACTACGTGGGAGTCCAGCGACATAGCCATTACGCTAACTGCTGGTTCCCCTTTTGTTTCCTTTTTAAAAAAAAATAATTAATTTTATTTGCTAGAGGGCACCAGCGCTTGTCAGGGAGAGACAGAGCGAGGAGGAGGGAAAGTGAAGCTTGCCCCAGGTCTGGGACTTGGACTGCGGTCGGCCTTGTGAAAGTCCAACGCCTTAACCACTACGCCACCTGCTGGTCCCCTTCTCTCCTTTTCTCCTTTTTCTTGTGTTCGTCTTTACGTTGTTAGGAACTGGAGCTGCTCTCATCTTCACCTGGGTGGAACCCTCCAGTACTGTTTCAATTGCTGTGTCATTCCATCCTTCCCGTGTTTTTTATTCTCTGGTATAATGTCGTACATGGGGTCTTCATGCGCCCTGCATAACTGCGACTTCTTTCCCCGGCGGCGGCCACCACCTTTCGTTGGTGCAAGAGCCAGAAATTCCCTCGCAGGTTCATTACCTGGCGCATCTGGTATGCGGTCTGCTGGCTTCGTCTCGTCTCGTCTCCCTTGATAAGCCCAGAAAGCCGTTTTTCATAAAAGGACTCCAGGTGCTTGAGCTGCTGCAGCTGCTGCGCGTCCCGACTGCCCCGCTTCCGCTGGTGCCCCGGCCGCTGCTCCTGCTC
>NW_006203493.1:298543-303141 GCF_000334495.1 Tupaia belangeri chinensis
TTTATATCTCTTCTTTTTTTTTTTTTAATAATTATTTATTTTATTTATTCATTTATTTATTTCTTAATTTGACCAGAGAGAGACACAGAGGGTGAGAGTGAGAGAGAGAGGAAGTGAGAAAGCAAGTCACCAGATTCAGGACTTGAACCCTGGTCAGCCATGTGGGAGTGTCCAGCGCCTTAAGGACCAGACTAGGTACACTCCGGTTCCTTCCCGGACCTCGAGCTCAGACAGGAAAGGAGAACTGAAGCCCCACCCCTTCCTCTGATCCTGGGTTTGAGACCGCTAGAAAAAAAAAACGGAGTAACCCGGTGTTTCCTCTTACCCTAGCTCCTTGGCTTCAGACTGTAGGTCAGAACTCAAGTAGGTTGACACCAAAACAGAAATTTTAGTAGAATGGAATAGAATAAAAGTAGAATTGAAAATGCCTTCCTGCCTCCTGGATAGCGTAACTACAGTTTCACTATAACTTACTTTCAGTGGAATGTTTGTGCGTGGCTGCGAGTGTGCTGGAAGGTGATTATAGCTGCCTGAGAGAGGGAGAGAAAAGAGGTATCAACAAAGTAATAGTCTTCCTGATAACTCTTAATTTTCAGTAAGTTTTAAAAAAATTTTTGGCTTGTTTTTATTTTTCTATAAGGTGTGTGTGTATGTGAGAGAGAAAGAGAGAGAGGAAGCAGCCTCCAGGGTAATGGCCACACCTGCAATCCTTTCTCCATTCTCCTCAGGGACCTTGGTTTTGCATGCACATGGTGTGTTTTTCAAGCCAGGGTGGGGCACTCGAACTGCACAGTCTGCCGTGTGGGATCCAGCCATCATAACCACCATAACCACCATGTCACTGGCTGGCCCCATAAAAGTAATTCTTTAACAAAATTTTCAGCTAGCTAAAGAAAAATCAGAGAGGCAAGCTCCTACTGAGGCCCAAATGAAACGTCACCTTACTTTGTCTATTTTTATTTATTTTTGGGGGGCTCTGCATGAAATCACCTTCCCTAAGACTCCATTCTTGCTTGGTTCTGCCCGTTCAACAGTCTCTCAAACTCTTTGTTTAATAAAAAGCCCAGTGGAGCAGATTTAGTCTATGCACGTGTGAAGAGGGAAATGTCAGTGATTCTTTTCTGATTTGACAGAGAAAATTCATACGGCCAATTTCCCTTCCTGAAGATGGAGATTTTAACACAAACACTGCCACCAGACAACTAAACTATTAACGAAGAAGTTTGGTCGAAGATGCAGTTGTTTGCTCTCTGGGCTCGGACCTAGTTGGCTGAGATACAGCTAAATGCACCAAGAAGGTCGGCATCTCTGGTAAATACGGACCAGCTGTGGCACTTCCTCTGGAAAGTGGTGAAGAAAACTGAAGTCAGCCAGCTGGCCAAGGACACATGCTTCTTTTCTGGCAAAACCAAGAGACAGGCCATGGGGATCTGGCACTGTGGTTCCTGCATGAAGACGGTAGTTGGTGGTGCCAGGCCTACAACACCACTTCGGCTGTCACAGTAAGGTCTGCCACCAGAAGACTGAAGGAAGCCAAAGACTAGTGGAAGCTCCAGACATTTGGAATATCACTAGCCTATCACAGGTTAATTTATGTAACAACAACCAAAAAAGCAGATGTTTTACATGTTAAAGGTCATTTTATCAGGGTCTATCCAAAATATTTAAAGTCTAGAAGTTTGACAAATTGTTAGAAATACAATTTATAGGGGGCCAGCAGGTGGCATGGCCGTTAAGGTGCTATCTGGATACCCCCACATGGTCGACCACAGTTCAAGTCTCAGACCTGGTGGCTTGCTTTCTCACTTTCCCTCTCTCTCTGTGTGTTTCTCTCTGGTCAAATTAAAAGAAATGAATGAATAAATAATTCTTAAAAAAGAAATACAATTTGTTAGGGCCAGCAGGTGGGATGGTGGCTAAGGTGCTGGACTTCCCCATGGCTGGGCAGGCTCGAATCCTGGACCTGGCAGCTTGAAAATCACTCTGGGCACATGTGCATGCATGCCCAAAATCTCAGGAGGAGGGTGGAGGAGAAGAGATTGCAGCATGGCCATCCGCTCGGTGGGGGAGGGGGATTTTGAGATTTTTCACTTTCCCTTTCTCGGTCTCTCCAGCAAGTGAACATCCCCTATGGCAAAAAAAAAAAAAAAAAAAGGTTTTTATTCATTGTTTCCCACAGTTTCAGGAGGAGGGAAGAACATTTTTTCCTTTTTGTCTTGCTGGTAAGAATTTTTTCTTTTCACCAACATTTTGTGGCTAAGAACTGAAATTTCAGTATTGTCACTGAATTAAAAAGGAGCAGACCTTTTAGGAAGTCATCTGTTATAATATGAGATGGAAAATGACATACTGGAATTATTTATTCCTTAGGGGAGTTTTAATAACAGACCAAAAAAGAAATAGAAATTAGAAGGATGGGAATAAGTAAAATTCCCATTATTCATGGATGATATGATTGTCTATAGAGACAATAAAAAAACTACAATGTAAGAGTTAACAAGAGAGTTCACATAATAGAAAATGTTTGACTAAAGACACAATCAGTCAATTGCTTTTTTAAAAAATATTTTTGCCATAGGACGCATGCATTTGCTGGAGACAGAGAAAGAAAGAGAAAGGGAAAGTGAGAAATCACTCCCTAGGGGGGATGGCCATGCTTCAATCCCTTCTCTCCCATTCTCCTATCGGGATTTTGGGCACACACCCATATATGCCTTGTGTGATATTCAAGCCACTGGACCTGGGTTTCGAACTGTGATCGGCCATGTGGGAATCCAGAGCCTTGACCACCATGCCACCTGCTGGTTCTCAATTGCATTTTAAAAGAAAAAGAAATAGAAAATGTGTACAGTGTTTGATAAAATATAGCAAACTTAAAGTAATCAGGAGTAAACCCTCAAAAAGAAAATGAGGGCAAGGGTTCTTTCCTTCCCCACCTTCCCTCCGTTCTTTCATTTGCCAGAAGAAGAGGTTGAGGCAATTTTCTGACTACATAGCAAGACATAATGCCACTGTAGTTAATACCATATGGTGGTGTTTGTGATAGGGGTTGTTTGTGACAACTGGATCGGTAGATTAGAATGGAAAAAACAGCTCCAGGACCTTGTATGAAGAATAGTTATTAAAGACCAGTGGGTAAAGGATGTACAATTCAGTAAATTTGAATTTTTGACATTGGAGTAAGGGAGATATCTACATCATACATAAAAATACATTCCCTGTCAACTAAGAACCACAGTGTTGAAGGCAAAACTTCAAAACTTTCAGATGAAAATGTACAAGAAGTATTTGTATGACTTCAAGGTAGAGAAATACTCCTTAAACAAGACATACATACAAATTTTTAAAAATGAAAATGTATGACCAGTGGTGGTTAAGAAGGCTAGATCCCACATAGCTGGCCACACGGTTCAAGTTCCAGACCAGGAGGCTTGAGAAATATGACAGACCCGTGCATACCCGAAATCTCAGAGAGAGAAATGGAGAAGGGATTGCAATGTGACCATGCCTTATGGGGCGGGGGTGCTCTCTCTCTCTCTCTCCCTCTCTCTCTCTCTCTGGTGAGTACATGAGCCCTCTAGCAAATTTTAAAAAAAGGGTTTTTTTCACTGAATAAAAAGAATCTAACTTTACTGAATATAGGAATGGATGGATTTTTAAATGAATTATGTTTGCTTTATGGTTATTACTTTTATAAGCCCTATGACCCATGGCAAAACTTTCTTACTGGTACTATACACAAGTGCTTGTCTATTCTTGTCAAGTTTCTATTTAGTTTCAGTTCTATAGGTGCCTAAGCAAATAGTTTCATTTGTAACTGAATTACTGGGACATGGTAATGCATTGCAGCTGGCAGTAAGAAATCAACTTCCAAAGACAAGTACAAACTTGTCTTTTATGCAAAAATTCAAGTATACCCTTTTATGTTTTTACACTAGAATTGATGTCATGAACTTAAAGGCAAGCAAACACTTTCACTTTCTATCTCTTAGCTGAACAAAAACACGTAGCATTTTCATTATTTCAAATAATGCAATAGAACCCCTTCTTGAACAAAATGGCCAGGGTGCTGATGAAACCATCTTTTGGGGAAGTGTTTAATAAGCATACTTTATTTAAATACATTCTCCAGTAGGACATGGAGAATTCACTGTCTTTACTTGGAAAGCTGTGTAAATAGTTATCTGTCAATTTATGTACGCTGCTCACCAACATTCCCTTATCGGAAATCAGAATTTCCACATCACAGATCCTGAAAGGGCTTTTAAATCTTCCAGTGCTGGTTCTCCTCTGGCTTGCTCCTCTCTTCGTTCCACCCAGGCTGTATTAATGGCTCGCTTCATATCATCATCTCCATCTTCATAAATTTCCTGTGGAACACTCCTAGGTCCCTCACTAGATCTGCCTCGGTGTCGTAGGAAGGCTTTTTTTTCCTCTGTGCACTCTTTTTTTTTTTTTTTTTGAGAGAGATTTTCGCTATAGGGCGCGTGCGCTCGCCAGTCAGACAGAGAGAGACAGAGAGACAGAAAGCGAGAAATCACCCCCCAGGGGGGATGGTCACGCTGCAATCCCTTCTCCTCCATTCTCCTCTCGGGATC
>NW_006203493.1:303808-307289 GCF_000334495.1 Tupaia belangeri chinensis
TGTTTGTGATAGGGGTTGTTTGTGACAACTGGATCGGTAGATTAGAATGGAAAAAACAGCTCCAGGACCTTGTATGAAGAATAGTTATTAAAGACCAGTGGGTAAAGGATGTACAATTCAGTAAATTTGAATTTTTGACATTGGAGTAAGGGAGATATCTACATCATACATAAAAATACATTCCCTGTCAACTAAGAACCACAGTGTTGAAGGCAAAACTTCAAAACTTTCAGATGAAAATGTACAAGAAGTATTTGTATGACTTCAAGGTAGAGAAATACTCCTTAAACAAGACATACATACAAATTTTTAAAAATGAAAATGTATGACCAGTGGTGGTTAAGAAGGCTAGATCCCACATAGCTGGCCACACGGTTCACGTTCCAGACCAGGAGGCTTGAGAAATATGACAGACCCGTGCATACCCGAAATCTCAGAGAGAGAAATGGAGAAGGGATTGCAATGTGACCATGCCTTATGGGGCGGGGGTGCTCTCTCTCTCTCTCTGGTGAGTACATGAGCCCTCTAGCAAATTTTAAAAAAAGGGTTTTTTTCACTGAATAAAAAGAATCTAACTTTACTGAATATAGGAATGGATGGATTTTTAAATGAATTATGTTTGCTTTATGGTTATTACTTTTATAAGCCCTATGACCCATGGCAAAACTTTCTTACTGGTACTATACACAAGTGCTTGTCTATTCTTGTCAAGTTTCTATTTAGTTTCAGTTCTATAGGTGCCTAAGCAAATATATTTAGCTACACAGGTTCATTTGTAACTGAATTACTGGTACATGGTAATGCATTGCAGCTGGTAGTGAGAAATCAACTTCCAAAGACAAATACAAACTTGTCTTTCATGCAAAAATTCAAGTATACCCTTTTATGTTTTTACACTAGAATTGATGTCATGAACTTAAAGGCAAGCAAACACTTTCACTTTCTATCTCTTAGCTGAACAAAAACACGTAGCATTTTCATTATTTCAAATAATGCAATAGAACCCCTTCTTGAACAAAATGGCCAGGGTGCTGATGAAACCATCTTTTGGGGAAGTGTTTAATAAGCATACTTTATTTAAATACATTCTCCAGTAGGACATGGAGAATTCACTGTCTTTACTTGGAAAGCTGTGTAAATAGTTATCTGTCAATTTATGTACGCTGCTCACCAACATTCCCTTATCGGAAATCAGAATTTCCACATCACAGATCCTGAAAGGGCTTTTAAATCTTCCAGTGCTGGTTCTCCTCTGGCTTGCTCCTCTCTTCGTTCCACCCAGGCTTTATTAATGGCTCGCTTCATATCATCATCTCCATCTTCATAAATTTCCTGTGGAACACTCCTAGGTCCCTCACTAGATCTGCCTCGGTGTCGTAGGAAGGCTTTTTTTTTCTCTGTGCACTCTTTTTTTTTTTTTTTTTTTGAGAGAGATTTTCGCTCTAGGGTGCATGCGCTCGCCAGTCAGACAGAGAGAGACATAGAGACAGAAAGCGAGAAATCACCCCCCGGGGGGGATGGTCACGCTGCAATCCCTTCTCCTCCATTCTCCTCTCGGGAGCTTGGGCACGCACGCACACGCGCCCGGCGTGAGTTTTAAGCCACCGGGTCCGGGACGCGAACCGCGGTCGACTACGTGGGAGTCCAGCGACATAGCCATTACGCTAACTGCTGGTTCCCTCTGTGCACTCTTTTTCAACCTGAGTCAGGTAGTCCCCCTTGTGCGTTTTCTGCCTTTTTTCTATGTAATATGAGCACTGCATCAGTCTTAACTTTTTTTGAACTGCCTTCAACAAATGATGATTTAAAATTGTTTCAAATTCCAATCTTGGAGTAGTTCTTGCCATTTAAGTTCTTTACCAAAAGATCAAATACCTCTCTGTGAAATGCACCTGAGTTCTCAGTAGGAACTTGATGAACTCCAGTTAATGTCATGCAGATTTTCACAAACGTATCTGACTGACCCCATCCATAGTGACTGGTCTTCACCGCATATCCTATTGTAATGGGAGCAACCACAGCAGCTGGCTTTTCATTGTCAAGAAGTTGTTG
Organism: Tupaia belangeri chinensis; assembly: GCF_000334495.1. Classification (NCBI taxonomy): domain Eukaryota; kingdom Metazoa; phylum Chordata; class Mammalia; order Scandentia; family Tupaiidae; genus Tupaia; species Tupaia belangeri. Next base: position 305,861 of record NW_006203493.1, read on the forward strand.
TTGTTGTTGTTGTTTTCTGTGATTTCTGTTGCATCTTGTTCTTGATTTTTGTCTCAATCTTGGATTTTTTCAGCTGTAAGAGCATCACATACTCTTTTCCTAATGACCTTTTCCAGTAACACCTTTACTTCTAGATCTTTCTGTAGCTCTTCTAGAGTTGAAGCCATGGTCTGACTGAGCCCCAAGGACGCAAGCTGCAACCGCACAGGAAAGGGGATGCCCCACGGAGCGCGCTCACTGGAGTGCAGAGCTGCAGCCTGGATGCACACCCACCCCTGAGCCAGGTCACCAAAAAAATTTTTTTAAATGTAAAATAAATAAGTGACAAGTTTGACCACATTAAAATTGGAAACTTAAAAATCAAAGTACATTTTAAAGAAAAAATAAGCAAAACCCACAAACGAGATTTATTTGCATCATGTGTAATTTACATAAGATTAATATTCTGAATATCTAATCATAATCCAATAGAAAAATGGCACAAGAGATGAAAAGGCATTTCACATAAAAGGGTATTAAATGACCAATAAATGTATAAAAGATAAACTAACAATAATTATCAGAGAATTGTGAATTAGAACACTTGAAATCACATTTTAAAATCATTAGACAAAAATAAAAATGTCTGACGTCAAGTGTAGGTGAGGATGTAGAGTAAGGGGAACTCATATTCTGTTGGTGGGAATATAAATTGAAATAATCTGCTTGGAAAAAGTGTGATATTATCTTGTAATGTGTAGGCTGAATACATTCTAAAGCACAGCAGCTCCACCCTTCAGTATAAAAGCACCTCAGAGGGGCTGGCAGGTGGTGTGGTGGTTAAGGGCGCTGGACTCCCACATCGCCAACTGTGGTTCAAATCCTGGACCTGGTGGCTTGCTTTCTCACTCTCTCCCCACCCCCCTCTCTTTCTCTCTCTCACTCACTCTGTCCCTTTCTGCTCCAACATAAATAAAGTTAAACAAAATAATTCTTTTAGAAAAAAGGCACCTTAGAAAAATTCTTGTAGAAGGGCAGCAAGAGAAATGTGCGAGAATCGTAACAGCATTATTAGTAGTAGCAGAACACTGAGAACAGTCCAGTGTCTACTTGCAGGCAAACTGAAATGCACATTTTGGTATAGCAGTAAAATGAAATTTTTTGCAACACTGAAATCAGAAATATAAATACAGTAATTAACTTGCATAATTCTCAGAATCATATTGTTAAGTGAAGAAAGCAAGTAATAGGAAAATATGCAGCGTATGGTATGAAAAATTCAGATATAAAATACCATTTATTATGTTGGAAAGAAAGATAATTACAACCTAAAATTCAGATAGTTGTTGCACTTTTCAGAGAGGGAAGAAATTCAAAAGTGAAACTAACACACTAAGATGGAGAACTTTGATGCTGGGGCAATGTGACATTTCTTTTTCTTTCTTTCTTT
>NW_006203493.1:308385-313274 GCF_000334495.1 Tupaia belangeri chinensis
ACTATGTGGGAGTCCAGCAACATAGCCATTATGCTAACTGCTGGTCCCTGTTCCATTTCTTTACTTGGCTGGTGGAAATGGGTTTTTGTCATTCTTGTAGTCATGCACTATTTACTTTACTTGTATGTCAAAAAATAGTTCAAATGCTGGAGCATAAAACATTTCCTTTTAAAATTTCTTTTTAAATGAAGAGATTTATAATCTAAATTTATAATTTGCATAGGGACAAAAGCAGCAAAGAAAATGTGATGAAGTTCATTGAGACAGAAGATGGAAAAATGAAAATGATACATGGTAAATACAAGAATATAAAAATATGTTGGTGGAAATAATCCAGATATATCTGCACGCCCATTTATAGCATTACATTAATCGAAAATTTCCTGCTTCTCAGTAAAACATAGGTCGTATGAGTGTGTGTGAGAATGTGAATCTCAGTTATATGTTATTTGCTATTCAAAAAGCATCTAAACAAAAGAACACTGAAACAGTAAAAGTAAATCAATGGCAGACCAGTAAGTGGCATGGTGGCGATGGTGCTGGATCCCATGTGGCTTCCTGCACAGTTCAAGTCCTGGACCTAGCAACCTGAAAATCACTCCAGGCATGTGTGTGTGCATGCCCAAAATTCCAAGAGGAGAATGAAGAAGGCAATGTGGAGTGACCATCCCTCCAGGGAGTGATTTTTTCACTTTCTCTCTCTGTCTCTCCAGTGAGTGCATGTACCCCATGGTAAAAATCTAAAACAAAACAAAACAAAACAAAAAAATAAACAAGCAAACAATGGGCAAAGACAAACTCTATGAATGGAAATATTGAACAAAGTAGAATACATGGTAAAGAAATATTTTAATGTTTTTATATACTAAACAAGGTTTTGAAATCTAGAAAGAAAAATGTGCTTTAATAGGAAGAATAAATTAACACATTTTAGTGTTCTTAGCACATCTTTTCAGTAAATCATCATCAAATTTTAAAATGATATCAGTGGAAGTTATTTCAGTAAAATTGGTCAGGCAGCCTTACTGCATCCATGGCTGGATAAACACCCATGGAGCCAGAGGTGGTGATTCACTGGCTTAGAGTGACCTTTAACCAGCGGCAACCTAAAACCCCTGGTGGTGTGTGCTGACTTGATCAGAGTGCAAATGAAAAGGATCCCAAAGTGAAAGGACCCCTTTTGATGCCCACCAGGACTATAATTTTTTCTTTTTTTGGAGAGGTTTTTTGTTTTGTTTTGTTTTTTGGGTTTTTTTTGTTTTGCTATAGGGCACATGTGCTCGCCAGACAGCCAGAGAGAGACAGAGAGACAGAAAGCGAGAAATCATCCCCCAGGGGGGATGGCCACACTGCAATCCCTTCTCCTCCATTCTCCTCTCGGGATCTTGGGCACGCACGTACACCGGCATGAGACTAAGCCACCGGGTCCGGGACTCAAACCGCGGTCAATTACATGGGAGTCCAACAACATAGCCATTACGCTAACCACTGGTCCCCCCACCAGGACTTTGAGAATCACTACAAGAAAAAAGCCTTGTGGTGAAAGTTCTAAGACACGGGATGGGTTCCTGATGAGACTCCATAAGCGACTCATTGATATGCATACTCCTTTCAAGACTGTTAAACAGGGACCAGCAGCTGGCATAATGGCTATATTGCTGGACTCCCATGTAGTTGACCGCAGTTCACGTCCCGGACCCGGTGGCTTAAAACTCATGCCAGACGCATGTGCATGCGTGCCCAAGATTCTGAGAGGAGAATGGAGGAGAAGGGATTGCGGCGTGACAAAAAAGATTGTTAAACAGATTATTCTCATCAGTATTGAGCTAGGGGTTGAGATTGGAGTCACTAATCTTAACATGCTTAAGACAACTATATAAATAAGTTGATTATCCGTTGTTTAAACAAAGCAAGTAATGGACCTATGTTTTCAGATACTTATAAAATTATATGCTCATGTAATAAATACACATTTTTCCAAACAGAAGACTTTAAACTACAAAATAAAGTTAAGTAACTCTTAGAAATTAAGGAACAGTCTATATTGTCACATCATAATAAGATACTTATATAGGAGACTAAATAATGAAAAGAAAATAAATAAACACCAAAACTATACTAGCAAGAAAGTATATACTTGGCAGGCTTTGCATTGGAGGTTCCAAGGGGGCAGATCATGAAGACGCCTCCTCTTAGGAGGAGGATCTTTATGGAAGTTCTTACAGGAAGTTTTAACATGTGGTAGGATCCCCTTTCAAGCAGTTTAAACTCAAAGTTGCAAGAAATAGGAATGTAGTGTATTTTAAGGTAAAGTCCATTATAGCGACAGTAAAGGAAGAATCCTTAAGGAAAGGAAGTCAAACTGTCACCAAAGTTGACGCTGCCAGAAAAGTCACATTCTGACCGTGTTTGTTGAGTAGGAAGGGTTTATTACAGGTAACATCAACCAGGAAACAAACAGCTATCTTTACTCAAAAGTCTGTTTCCCCAGTGTGTTTGGAATGGGCTTTTATGCAGAAAGAATTCCCACCCATTCTTCAATCAAGACCATAGATGCAAAGGAAGGGTTGAAGGTGAGCAGTTCTGAGTGGTTAATTTAGCAGCAGCCCCCTCGGTCCACTATTGAAACTAGCACTGTTTGGACTGGCTGGGTTTCTGCAGCCAGCACTTCCACCTCCTCTCTGCAGTGGAGACTTCAGGTCACTCAGCCTTCCTAGTACAAACATTTAGTCGTGGCCAGTTTCCAAACCCGGGAGGGTACTCTGGCTTATGCCCTCTCTCACTACCTACACTCTCATTTGACAGAAACCCCCCCACTAATCTCTGGTCTAGGAAGATTCAATTCATTCAGAATAAATAGGAAAAGAAAAAGCACAGATTTCACATACGTATGGTGTAAGAAGATGTGAAAAAAAAAAAAAGAAGGAAATGTTCCCTCCGGGAGTAATGAAGCAACTTAAGTCATGAAGATCATGCAGTAGCAGAAAGAGCTGAGACAGAGGCAGTTAGGAGACCAGGAGGTCCCAGGACATTGAGAAGGAGCCATGTGGCAAGGGTCCACACCCGGCTAGGGACCCAGGGAGCCAGGGAGGGAAAAATAAACAAGCAAGAGGGTGCTTGGTTCAGGATTGAGAAAAACACAGAAATAGGTGGGATAGACACCAACTTCGAAAACGAGCAAATATTATATATATAAAAAATGCTGCTTTTTCCGCTCTCTGCGCCATCGGGACAACGCCCCAGCAATAGGCCTTGCTGCCGGGTGAACCATTCAGGGCTGGGAGGCTGTGCTGCACAGACTGTGGCTCAGCCCCTCCCCCAGGGGCCTTGGAACTCTCAGGTATGTTCACTGGGACTTGGAGAAGCTCCCACGCCGGCCATCGGGACATCACTCTCAGTGACGGCCCTGCTCGCTGAGCTACAGAGAGGCTGTGGCTCACTTCAGCGTTTCCTGAAGCTCAGGGCCCCTTCTGTCTTCCTCAGTTAAGGCTCAGCAACTCAGCCCCAGGTGCACCTGTTCTCTAGAAACTGCAAGGATGTTGAATCATTCAAGTCCGGAGATAGCAGTGCAGGTTGCTGGGTGAACGTGAAGGAGGTACAGCAGCAGAGGGATTGCTGATCACCTCCTCCTGCATGCTTTTCAATGCTCGGAACTAACTCAAGGAATTTAGGAAGAAATGTATAATTCATCAGATGATTAGGAACCATTGCAGATGTACAATAAATACAAGAAACCAAGGAAATCTCTCTCCTCCAAGGGAAAAATATCAATTCTTTATCATCCATAGGCAATACAATGAAACTCCTGAAAATGTCAGATAAACAGTTCAGAATATTTATAGTGACAAAACTAAATGAGATGCAAGAGAAAAGAGACAACGAATTCCAGAAGATTCAAGAGAAAAGAGACAATGAGCTCCAGGAGATAAGAAAGTCCTTTTATGATTTGAAAGAAGGAATAGACTCCATAAAAAAGTATCAAACAGAATTGTTAGCGATGAAGACTTTTTTTTTTTTTTCCGGAGAGGCTTTTGCTATAGGGGTGCATGTGCTCCCCAGAAAGATAGAGAAAGATAGACAAAAAGTGAGAAATCACCCCCTTCAGAATTTTCATAGTGACAAAACTGATCCAGATGCAAGAAAAGAGAGACAACAAACTCCCTCCAGACAATGTAAGAGAAAAGAGTAAATGAGTTCCAGGAGATGAGGAAGTTCTTCAATGGTTTGAAAGAAGAAATACACATCATAAAAAAAAGAATCAAATGAAGCTGTTAGAGATGAAGATGTTAAGTCAGGAAATCAAAGCGTCCCTCAAAAGTACTAAAAACAGATTAGATCATGCAGCAGATTGAATATCAGACGTAGAAGACCTCTGAATACACAGGGAACTCAAGTGGCTTACCTAAAAGTTATGATTAACCCATTTAAAAGATGTGAAAATAAATTGAACAAAGTTGTCTCTAAGGAAGACAACTAAAGAACAACTAAAAAACATGAAAAAAAATGCTCGACATCCCTTTAAAGGAAATGCAGATTAAAACCACAATGAGATACCACTTAACCCCCGTCAGAATGGCAGAAGTGTGGAAGGAGAGTGGGAGAAGGGAAAAGTGTAGGGAGGGAAATTAGGGAGAAATAATGGAGAGGCAAGATATTTGTGGAACACAGAAATGATTTATTACCTGTTGATGATATCGTTTATAGTATTCTCAAGTAGACTGGTCTGAGGTGTATTTCATGTTGAGTAAGTTTTTACAAGTTACCTGATGTATAGTGATTGAATGTATTAATAATAATAATAAAATACAAAAAAATTGGGACCAGCAGTTGGCATAATGGCTATGTTGCTGGACTCCCTTGTAGTTGACCATGGTTCGAGTCTTGGGACC
>NW_006203493.1:313552-322712 GCF_000334495.1 Tupaia belangeri chinensis
ATCTATTTTATGATACTTGCCGAATTGCTTAAGAAAAAAAAGGTATAAGTTATAAGTAAAGAGGTCATTTTAATTTCCAATGCTACTATAATTTCTACTTTACCACACTCAAGCTAATTTTTACAATATTATCATTGTTATTTTAATCTTTAATAAAGATATTAACATAATATCTTTATCTGTTTAACAAGATTTTTAATTTTTTTATATTATGCAATGTTTTACTAATCCCTAGTATTTACTCTTTTTTAAAAATAATTATTTATTTAATTTTATTTATTCATTCACTTAGTTTTTAATTTGACCAGAGAGAGACAGAGGGTGAGAGTGAGAGAAAGAGGAAATGAGAAAGCAAGCCACCAGATTCAGGACTCGAACCCTGGTCGGCCATGTGGGAGTATCCAGCACCTTAACTTCCATGCCACCTGCTGGTCCCAGTATTTACTCTTAATACTTATCTATTAATGTCTTTGTCTTTCCTTGACTGAGATCTTAATGTTTTTCTCATCAATTTTATAAGTATTTTACATTAAAAAATTGTCATCTATCTTCGTATTTTCAGTAGTTGGGTTTCCAATATGATTTATTTCTTGTATGATAAGATTAAGGGAATTATAAATGCTTTAACTTCTAAAAAATCAACTTTGTCTATTTTTAAAATTTGTGTATTTTTAAAAATTATTATTTCCACTTATCCCTCTTTATGGCTGCCTCTACATTGTTTTACATTATTTTCAATGATGAGCTTCCTTCCATAAACAAACATATATTCCAAAAAAAAAAAAAGAAAAAGAAAAACGCTGTGGGGAGGAAGATTGAAATGAAATACTAGAACACTCAAAATCAAGTAACCCAGAGAGGAAGTCTTCTGACTTCATCAATAGGCCTCTTTTGCCCATTAGTCACAGAGGACCAGTGCACCATTGTTAAACTGCTAAGGATTCCCTTTGTAGTTTACTGGGAACTCTGACCCGCAATGGAGGGTGACTTGTCTCTAAGAATTGTTACAATCGATGAAAACTAAATAAGGCATAGCTGGGAGGGCAAGCGAGAAGCAAAGATCATGAACCAAGGTCTTAATCAAGGATTAAACTACAGTTCAGGTTTGGCAGATTTGGGATCCCAGTGGGAGTAAATCTGAGCAGCCCTGCTGGCACCCTGCCACAGTGAGGTGATGCGGCCACCCATTTCAAGACGCCCTTACAGAGTAATATGGGTGCCTATAGATTAAATCTAATTTCTGGAAAGAAATATAACATAACAGGCAACAATATTCAGACCTCATTCTTAGTGACCTGGCCAGAATAGGGGCCAACAGGGAATAGGTACAATGAAAGCCAAGGGTAAAGGAAGTGAGTGGACAAAGGCATGCAGTGTGGCTGCTTTTACTTCAGAGTCCTCACGCCTCACTTTACCCAGGTAGACTCGAGGAGAGAAGCGCATGCAGGTCCAGTGTATGTTATTACAATTTGCTTTCACCTAAGGGAAGAGAGAGCGTGAGAACAAATGATCAGCGTGTGTATGTATTCCAACTATAATGGACTCCCATTGCTCAGTTTCAGTGGTACATCTCAGGCCACCCTACGGAAACATAGGCTACAGGAGAACATAGACAAAAAAGTACTCCTTGAAGGAGCATAATTATATAATTAAGCATTTATGAATAAATTAAACCTTAGGCTGAACTAGTAAATAAAAATTTGTAGCTGCAAATGGGCTATTGCATTTGATTCCTAACTTAATGAATACTGTGTTGTTTTTTTTTTCCCCTTCTGTTCAGACTATGATACGATGGTGATTCTCTATTACTGCCTAGTGGAAATGCACTAATTTCTTTTTTTAATTTTCTTTTTATTTATTTTTTTCAGGTTGTTTCTTTTTATTTAATACATTCTAGTCAAATAGTAACAGTGGTAAATAAACACTTTGAAAAACAGGCAGGCATCCCCCCTATATCTGGAAGAAAATTAAGTCAAGGTATTCTACATGGTAGAAGGGAGACAACCGCTGATGTCCATGGTTAGACGATTTAAGGTCAGCTTAAAAACTTCCACAGCCATTTCTGAAAAGGTCATGGGCAGCAGGCTGGGACACAGCTACTTGAAAGGGTAACAAGTCTATATCTACATTGCTTTTAATTAACAGGGATTGAGTTGCACCTGTATAGCATGGCGTTCTTGTCTTTAGCCTTAAAGGAAAAGAGAAAGTTTTCTCCATTTGCACCAGTTTGAAAGAGTTCTGAAATAAGGCTCCCTTAAAATAGATTACTACAGTACTCATTCACACTGAAGAGAGTGCATACGTGTAGTAAAAAGACAAATACAGGATTTCACAGTTAACTTTTATTTTTTTGGTTGATTTGGTCGAGGACTAAATACTCACAAGCGTGATCTGTTTAACAAACCCCTAGGTACATCAGAATGCAAAATATAAAACGTCCTAAAACAGACTCGGAACGCCAGGCACATAAACTTGACCTCAAGCCTGTGTCAGCCTGATCCCTCCCCTTTCTCAGTACTCCCACGTGGAGTTCTGTCTCCACTCCTGGAGCATCGACCTTTGACCTCAGAGAAGGGACCCTCAGAAAGGCAAGGCGCTCTGACCAAATGCTCTTTCAGCCTTTACTTGGAACATTGTACCTTAAATTTAAAAGGATGGCAACAGGTCTTGGTTAGCCTTAGAAAGGGAAGCGAAACTCAGGTGAAAATGTCTGGGGAAACTTTAAATACCCAGCTGCCTCTTCAGGCATTTAGATTAGATTGGCTCCCGCTGTTCTTAGAAAGCATTCTGCATAGCGATGCAGAGCAGTCGCTCAAGGTTGGGTTCTCTTTTACGTAGCTGCATTCGGAGATATTCTATATGAGGCGTGTTTAGAAAAAGAGAAACACTTATACCTGGAATTTGTATTCTTCCAAGTAATCTTTAAGTCTTGTTGTAACCGTAGTGCCAGATGCTATGGGTGCATTTGTTACTAGTGAGCCTACAGAGCTGCTGCCGAGTCGGGGCTGCTGTGTAGGGCGGTTTGGCCAGTAAAGGTGAGCAGTGCCACTCCGGGGGCTGCCGGGCCTGTCCGCTTATCCTTCACATCTGCACACAGTGGTCGATCAGGTGAACCACGCTGTCAAACTGTTTACGCTTGGACTTGACGCAGATGATGGAATCCAATCTGAACTTCCTATCCTGACACTCGATCCGCAGTTTCGTTGGATTCCAGCTGATGTTGTAACAGATATTGTTAGCAGGTAGTCTGAATGCGAACTATCTCTAATCCAGGAAGTTCCTTCGGGTGCCTATTTTAATTTCTCTCTGGCTTCATTATCAGTCAGACCTCCCCAGTACCATCCTGTTTGGGCTCCCGCAGGGCCTTAGCCAGCCGTGGGGCCTCCGGGACCGCTCCTCCGCCGACCCCACAGCCCCCCACTGGCTCTGCGTCTCTTCCGCGCCATTCCCGGAGCGCTGGAGGCACCGCAGGGTCATGGGAGTAGGGTCACGGCGGAGAAGGCAGGTGGCCGCCGGAGCTGGGGTCAGAGAGGAGCTTGCGCCCTTCCCGGAAGTCAATGGGAACCCCAAAACGAGTCCCTGCGGGATGTTCGAAATGGTGGCGGAGCGAAGAGGAATGGGGAGCTGTGGATTCTAACTCCCCAGGTCCAGGAGAATGGATAGCAAAGTGCTCTGCAGACACGGTCTCCCACGGATCGCCTGCCGCGGGTGCCCCGGCTGCGCACGTAGGGGACCCTGAGGCCGCGCATTTGGTGGCCCGGTGCGTACTGTCGGCGGCTGGCGCAGTGTCGGTGGCGGAGGGCGGGGAAACCCTAGGCCTGCGAGTCGGGGCGGCGAGACATGGCAAGAGTTAAACGCCTGTCCCCGGAGCAATGTGTGCCTGCGACTCTTTAAATTTTTTAATTATCTGAGGGTGCGTGCAGTGGGTGGAGAGAGACAGACCATGAGAGTGAGAGAAAGAAAGCACCCCTTAATAGGGCGCGGTCATGCCACAATCTCTAATCACTCTTTTCTCCATTTTGGGTATGCATGTACATGGGCCCAGTACATTTTTCATTTCTTTTTAAAAACCATTATTGTAATGTATTATTTGAATCTATTCATTACACATCTTTGTACGGTACAGAATAGGCTTTAAAACCATGTATACAGTGTGTAATAAATCTAAGATATAAACATATTCATCACTGTAAACATTTAACATTGTATTATGATGTGAACATTCTGGAAGTATGTACTGAATTGTCTATGATGTTCTTTACTATAAAATACAGTTCTAAAGAAAAGCAAATTAATTAAAAGTCAGGCAACAAAAAGTCTCATAAATGAATGAGGATGGATTTTTGAAAAAAGTAATTTTCTTTTTTCAGGAGAGATTCCTGCTCTAGAGTACTTGTCAGAGAGACAGAGAAAGAGAGAGAGAAAGTGAGAAATCACCCCCTGGGGAGGTTGGAGACACTGCAATCCCTTCTCCATTCTCCTCTTGGGATTTTGGGCATTCATGTGCACCCACCCAGCATGAGCTTTAAGCCATGGGATCCAGGACTCTAAGGCTGGTTGACTATGATGCAACCATTACACCATCTGCTGGTCCCCCCAAAAGTAATCTTAACATAGCTAATGAAAGAATAATTTATAATTTCCATGTGGAGGACTGGGAGATAATTTTGTAATCTGAAATCCGTGGTATCAATCATTGGTCCAGTTAGAGATAGGTAAAATTATACCTAACAATACCTTATTAGGAAGAGATAGAAAAAGAACACATATTGTGAGTTCTTGTAAGACTATGGTACTGTATTGTACATAAAGAAATATGTCCTTTGAAAAGCAAAAACAAAACAAAATTGGAAAGAGATGTTTAAAAGTGAAGACATGGTAAAGTCAATGATTTGTTGATTTATAAGCTTTACAAAGTTCTAAATTTTAGCCTTTTTTACAATCATTCCAGTGACTTAGCTACATATAACTTTTTGGACTTTTCCTCTGTTATCTAGTTTTATGCAATGAGTAATGGTTATAACAAATATATATATATCAACCTGTAGAGACAACTTATCAAATAATTGGTGAATTTGTATATATACTTGCTTGTGTGTAAAAAGTTGAATCCACATTTTAGCCTTTTAGTCAGAAAATTTAATCTCAACATTCAAAGGAATTGTCAATATGTGTGGACTTACTTTCTAGTTGTTTTGTGCTCTTTTACGTCTATTTATTTCCCTTTAGTAGTTCTGGTGTAGTGTTGCCTTCAGTATTTCCTGAAGAGCTGGTTTAGTTTTGGTGAATTCTTTCAGCATTTGTTTATCTGGAAGTAATTTTATTTCTCCTTCCCATTTAAATGATAATTGTGCCTGATATTGTACTCTTGGCTGAAATTGTTTTACTTTCAGAATTTTAAATGTCTTCCCATTCTTCCTTGCCTGCATTGTTTCAGTTAAGAGGTTTGATGTTAGTCTAATGGGGTAACCTTTGTAAGCGATGTGGCGTTACTCTCATGGCATTTTTAGAATATGGTCTTTATCTTTGATTTTTACTAATTTGGCAATGATATGTCTTGAAAAGGATCTTATGTTATATGTCTATTTTTTGTTTTGAGAGGTTTTCGCTATAGGGCGCATGCGCTCGCCAGACAGACAGAGAGAGACATAGAGACAGAAAGTGAGAAATCACCCCCCAGGGGGGATGGTCACGCCGCAATCCCTTCTCCTCCATTCTCCTCTCGGGATCTTGGGCACGCACGCACATGCGCCCGGCGTGAGTTTTAACCCACCGGGTCCGGGACGCGAACCGCGGTCGACTACGTGGGAGTCCAGCGACATAGCCATTACGCTAACTGCTGGTTCCCTGTTATGTCTATTTTATGTCCTGTGTATTTTCTGGATTTGGATGTCTCCCTGCTTCTCTAAATTTTCTGCTAATATAGCACGAAAGAGATTTTCTATGCCTTTATCTGTCTCTTTGTTTTCTGCAATACATATTATGTGGCTATTTAGCTGTTTAATGATCTTTAGGATTTCCCGTATGTTGCTCTGATTTTTAATGGTTCTTTTTTCTATTCTTTTTGGTAGCTTGGACTAAATTGGAGATTTTGTCTTTAAAGTCAGCGAGTCTTCTGCATCATTTAATTTGGTTTTGATACTTTAAAGGGCAATTTTTATTTCCTGAGTTGTATTCTTTATCTCCAGAAGTTATGTTTGATTCTTTTTCAGTATGTCTGTCTCCTTAGAGTTCCTCCTTAAAGTCATGGAAGGATTTTCTCATCCCTGGAGTTGATTATTTTCTCTTGTTTTTCATTGAGTTTTGTTACAATGAATATTCTGAACTGTCTTTACTGGTGTGATCTCCTGTGTTTTATCCATTGCTGGTGAGGTGTTACTTGATTTCTGGGGTGGAGGGAGGTATTTGCTCGTTTTCTCATGTTTCTTAGGGCTCTGCCTTGATTTTCAGTCATCGGGTGATGTATTCACTGCTTCCGACTTCTTCGGAGTCTATTTTTAAAGCTGTGTGCTCACGTACTTCCTACGGTGTGTGTTAGCTCTGTGGCAGGATCCCTCTTCCTCCATGGGCAGGAGTGTGGAATTCACAGTGAGAGTTTTGGGTTCAGATTTTCAGAGAGGAGTTACCTCCTTTTACCACTAAGAGGGTTGTGGGGAAAGAATTGCCCCAGAGTGTCAGTGGTTTGTGGGGAAAGAATTAGCCCAGAGTGTCCTGTCTTCAGGTGTGTGGTTCCTGTACACCCAAACCGTTTCTGCTTCCTGTGTGGCTGGAGGTTAAGCTAGAGAAGCAGGATGTGAGGTCATAGACTACTTCTTGCAGCACACTTCGGTCCAGAGCATCCCTCCTCCCCACAGCAGGCTGGGCAGGGTCCCTGCTGATAAACTCAGGCCAAGCAGCTTGGATCTGCCTCCTTGTTGGTCCTGATGCAGAAGGGCACCAACCCACGTGCAGTAGCAGCTCCTACCTCCTATCCTAGGCCTCCCTATTGTTCCTGTTATCTCCAGGACTGCAGGAAATGGGTGGTGGTCTGTGAAGACTAGGGCAGCCCCTCTTCGCCAACAGCAGGATAAATGGAGGTCCCTGCTGAGGAACTTGGGCTGAGGGCCTGGACCTGCCTCCCTGCTGCTCCTTCTATCCTAGGCCTCCCTTTTGCTCTTTCTCACCCTGTGTGTTTTGGACACTGTGGCTGGAACTTGAACCATGTTAGGCCAGGTGGGATCTGACTCTGTTAACCACTAAGCTATGGGGTGGCCCTATATGCATATTTCTGTATGCTTAAAGCATTTATATAGTAGTTAATTAGAAGTAATAAGAAAAAAGGGAGAGACTTGTAGTTCAAAATTAGTCTTGAAGTATTTATTCTTTTTTTTCCCTTCAATTTGTCAAAGGGTGCTTGCACTCACTGAAGATAGACCAAGTGAGGGAGAGAGGAAGTGAGAAAGCTCCCTTCTCCTCCATCCCTCCCTTTGCTTGGGACCTTGGGCATGCATAGACACACACTCAATGTGTTTCTCAAGCCACAGGGTCTGGGACTTGAATGTGATCAGCCGGCCATGCAGGATCTAGCCACCCAATAACCATGTCACTGGCTGGCCCTACTCTGCTTTTAAAAAGAGGTAGAAAAAGTCTCCCCAACTCCATTAGTGAAGAATAAATATTACAAGACCAATTCTGAGCCTAGCTAGAAGAGATTTCCTTTCAGAATACTTTCACTCAGTGCTGTCGGGGCTAGAGAGTCAGGAAAGACCTAAAGATTAGAGTGTAAGACAAGAAAATAGAAGCCATGTTTCGAAGACCTGTATTACAGGTGCTTCGTCAGTTTGTAGGACATGAATCTGAAAGAGCTAGCAGTTTGATTCTTGAACGATCTCTGGATCGTGCGCAGTTACTTGGGCGAGTGGGTCAGGACCCTGTCATGAGACAGGTGGAAGGAAAAAATCCAGTCACAATATTTTCTCTGGCAACAAATGAGATGTGGAGATCAGGGGGCAATGAAGTCTACCAAATGGGTGATGTCGGTCAAAAGACAACGTGCACAGAATATCAGTACTCCGGCCAGGTCTCAGAGACATGGCATGTCAGTATGTGAAAAAGGGGTCTCGAATTTATGTGGAAGGGAAAGTAGACTATGGCAAATACACGGATAAAAATAATGTGAGGCGACAGGCAACAACAATCCAGCTGGTAACATCATATTTCTGAGTGACCAGACCAAAGAGAAGGTGTAGAATGGATGATTCTCCTTTGGCCATTGCTTGGTACAGTCTCATTTCCAAATCAGGTATAGGCTTTATAATTTCTGAGGAAACGAATTAAAGTACTCTTTTTATATATACATATAAAAGAATAAATACTTTCACTCACTATCTTGATAACTTTTTAAATATAGAACACAGATTAGTTTATTTTTAACACCCATCATGCCATGAATTCATAGGGACTAGGTTCCAGTAGCTCGGGCCCCTTTCCATTGGTTTTCACAAAGTGTGCTTCTCTGGGTGGAGCAGGCTGGCGCTTTAGTTGAACCCAGGTACCTTTCTCTTTGGCTTCTTTCTTTTTCTGGTCATTTTCCTTGACACGTTTTAGGAAGCTATCTCTGCTCTTAGAATGTTTAATATGCTCAATATGCACATTGATTCTCTTGGCAAGAATCTTGCCCTTACTGGGTAACATTGTAGACTCTTCCAGTTTTGCCATGGTAACATCTGTGGGGCATTCCTTTTTGAATAATATCCATTCCCTTAATGTCTATGATATCACCTTTCTTGTAGATTCTCATGTATGTTGCCAAAGGAACAACTGCATGTTTTCTAAAAGGCCTAGAGAACATACATCAGGTGCCTCTCCTCTTCCCCTTTGTGTTCGTCATTTTGGTTAATTACTGGAAGATGGCGGTTCCAGCCAAAAGGAAGGTAATATCTTGATAACTTTTACTGCTTGTGTTGATATTGTTATGTTCTTATATCATTTAAAAAAACAAACAAAAGCCCTTTTTTTCTGAAAGACCTAAAGATTTTTATAGTTATTATTACCTTCTTTATTAAAATTTTTACTGTTTTGGTTTTTTTTTGAGAGGTTTTTACTATAGGGCACGTGCGCTTGCCAGAAAGACAGAGAGAGACAGAGAGACAGAAAGCAAGAAATCACCCCCTAGGGAGGA
>NW_006203493.1:323043-332177 GCF_000334495.1 Tupaia belangeri chinensis
TGGTATGGCCATCCCCTCTGAGGGGGGACTTCACGCTTTCTGTCTCTCTGGTGAGCATATGTGCACTATATAGCAAAAATCCTTCTTAAAATATTTTATTGTCACCTGGTTTTGAGATAGCAAAAACTATAACAATTTCTCACTCTCAGGTACCTATGCCCTTATCTTTAAATTAAGTAACCAGTTTCCTCTGAAAATTATTTTTTGTTGTTGCCTTTGTTCAGCCTAGAGTCTGAATTCAGAATATTAGAATTGTCAAGCTATCTTTTACACTCCAATCTTGGTAATTTTTTTTTCTCACTAAGTAGCTACTACCTACTTGACCAAAAGGTGGCGACAAAGATTTAATCTTTCACCTTAAAAAATGGTGGCTTAATGGCTTAAAAGTAATGAGGTGTATTTGGCTTTCTTTGCCTGCCTCCCTCCCTGCCTCCCTCCCTTCCTTCCTCTTTCTCTTTTTCCTTTGTCTCTCTCTTCTTCCTTTCTTCCTTTCTTTTCTCTTTCTTTCTTTCCCTTTCTTCTTCCTTTCTTTTTCTCTCTCTTTCTTTCCTTTTTTTTTTTTCTATAGAGTGTATGTGTTAGCCAGAGACAGACAAAGAGAGGTAGGGAAAATGAGAATCTTCCTCCTTCTTCCAGAGAGGATGGTCATTCTGCTCTTCCTTCTCCACTCTCCCCTCAGGATTTTGGGTATGCACACACATGTGCCTGGCATGATTTTTCAAGCTGCCAGGTCTGGGGCTCAAATCACACAGTTGGCCATGTGGGATCCAGCTGCCTTCACCACCATACTACCTGCTGCCCCCGGGTGTATTTAGCCTGTTTTCTTTGTTTTAAATGATTAATACTATCACAAGAGCTAAGCTGCATATTTAATCCATAATGAGGAAAAAATATATTTTTATATATAAATATTGTGAAATATAAAAAACTGGACTCCAGCCTTCTTTAGATTAATTTTGTCCAAATGAAAACATTATTAATATCTGTTTTAACAATTACATATGTTTCAGGAATGGTAAAAACCTACACTTGTTCATATCTAAGTCTGGCATAGTGACTGTTAATAAATTCATTTAAAAGAAGACTCTTTTGGGGCTAGCAGGTATAATGGGGGTTATAGACACTGAACTTCCACATGGTCAACCGTGGTTCAAGTCTTGAACCTGAGGGCTTCCTTTCTCACTTTCCTTCTGTCTCATTCTGTCCCTCTCTGGTCAAATTAAAAATAAATCAATACAGTTAAATAAGATAATTCTTTTTTTTTTTGGAAAGGTTTTTGCTGTCAGGACACATGTGCTTGCCAGAAAGACAGAGAGATAGAGAGAAATCACCCCCCAGGGGGGATGGCCACGCCGCAATCCCTTCTCCTCCATTCTCCTCTTGGGATCTTGGGCACGCACGCACACGCGCCCGGCGTGAGTTTAAGCCACTGGGTCCAGGACTCAAACTGCAGTCAACCACATGGGAGTTCAGCGATATAGCCATTACGCTCACTGATGGTCCTCAATAAGATAATTCTTAAAAAAGAAAAAAGGAGACTTTTTCTATGTTTAAAATATCCTTGTCAATTGGTAGGAATGGATTTAAAGGATGGATTAAAAGACCATGGACAGTTGTCCATATTCTTGTTGTTTAAAATGTGTTTTACCTTTAGAGTGATGACTGGTAAGTGTAAAACAGTGACATATACGAGACTTTACTCTTCTATTCCGATGTGGTTAGCTACTGTAATACATTAAACAGACCCTTCTGGTCTTGCCATCCACAGATGTTTCTCACTTTCCCGCCATGTTTGTCTGAAGGCTCTACCCTCAGCCACACATCAAAAATTGGGTCTTCTAAGAGACACAACAGGAGGGGACAAATTCAGACTCCGTGGAAGAATTACTCTACCAGTTATCCTTGATATTACAGAGAATGAAATGCAGTTTAGGTCGGTCTTGCCCCTTGAAGACACTTGTCTGACTGTGCCAGAGAAGGTAAAGAACTAAAGCAGATGAATTCATTAACATGGTCTGCCAGCCCAAGATTAAGGGAACAAACCTGGATGAAATTGTCAAATAGTATGTAGTTGCAATGATTTATTTTAGAATATTGTAATTTTTTTTGTAAATGTTCTTCTGTTTTCTGATGAGCATACAACTTATTTTCTTCTCAAGTTATCTATCTACAATTTCAAGGTTAGCCTATGCTTGTGGGAACTGAAACTGAACAGGCTATTTCTGGTTTGTCTTTTTGCTCTCTTCCTTCTCCTCTTTCTCTCTCTCTTCTGGGAGTTTTTTGCTTGTTTTTATTTATTTATTTTAGTTTCTTCCTTCTCCTCTTTCTCTCTTTGTCTCTCCCTTCTGGGAGTTTTTTTGCTTGTTTTTATTTATTTATTTTAGTTCTTCTGGGAGTTTTTTGCTTGTTTTTATTTATTTATTTTAGTTTTTGCTATAGGATGTGTGAGTTCATGAGGGAGACAGAGAGAGATAGAGAGAGGGAAAGTAAAGTGAGAAATCATCCCCTGAAGGAATGGCCATGCCAAAATCCCTTCTCCTCTCATCTCCTCTTAGAATTTTAGGGATACGTCCACACGTCTGGCATGATTTTCACGCTACCAAGACCAGAACTTAAACCACTAAGTTGGCCATGTGGGATCCAGTGTCTTAACCTGCATGCCATCTGTTGGTCTGGAACTGAACATTATTTGAATGTTCAGTTTTCCTTTATTCAATGGAATCTCAGAATCAGAAAAAATATGATAAATCTCAGTATAGATTACAAAGTATAAATACTCAGGAGAAATGAAGGACGATGATGATCTTATTAACTGAAATTCTGACAAATGCTCTTATAATATTTTAAGCTTAGAAAAATCTCAGCTATCCCTTGTTCAATGACATTGAGTAAAATTTTGCTTTTCATAACTCCCAGTTGTCTATAAACAATCAAACATTCTTGTAGACAGCATCATTGGTAGGAATATATGATCATTCTACAAAAAGTTAGACATATTGCTCTTTTCTTTCTTTCTAGAGAGATTTTTGCTATAGGACACATGCGCTTGCCAGAGAGACAGAAAGTGAAAAATCATGTCTGGAGGCATGATGCACACTTGCCCAGTGTGAGTTTCAAGTTGCTGGGTCTGGGACTCAAACCATAGCTGGCCATGTGGGAGTCCAGGGATATAACCACTATGGTATCTGCTGGCCCCAGATACATAGCCCTTTTCTGAAAGTACTATGCAAAGTGCCTTTTATGGGTCTTTGCATACTTATCTCAAAACAGATCAAATAAAAGGGGCTATCGAATTAATGAGAGAATATTCCTTTTATGTATGTATGTATGTATTTATTTATTTATATTTTGAGAGAGATTTTTGCTATAGGGCTCATGTAGTTGCCGGAGAGACTGAGAGGGAGAGACAGAAAGTGAGAAATCACCCCCCAGAAAGGATAGCATGCTGAAATCCCTTCTCCTCCACTCTGCTCTTGAGATTTTGGGCACACATGCACACATGTCTGGAGTGAGTTTCAAGCCACCGGGTCTGGTACTTGAACCATGGTATTTGAATGTGCGAGTCCAGCGACATAATCATTATGCCATCTGTTGATCCCAATGAGAGAATACTTTTGAGAAATCTTGTTTGGGCTGAGGACAGAAGTCTGACTACTTTTTGACTGCTTTTTCCTATTTTCCAAAATCCTTTCCAGTGGTCCTGGATGGAGTCATGCAAACATTAACAGACCATTTTGATCCATTGGTAACAGGACTCTTCCTGCATCCTGCCCTGGCACAGTATCTTTGTGATGTAGATTAAGCCTCCTTATCTGTGTTAAAGTACATACTTTTCTGATCTCAGAAAACTTTCTTTTCCAATCACCAACCTAAAAACTGTAAACCTACATGTAACCTACAGGCCCCTACTTCCATATGCCCTGCATTTTTGGGCCAGACCAATGGAAAAACTCTTTGCAATCCTTTCCAGTGGTCCTGGATGGAGTCATGCAAACATTAACAGACCATTTTGATCCATTGGTAACAGGACTCTTCCTGCATCCTGCCCTGGCACAGTATCTTTGTGATGTAGATTAAGCCTCCTTATCTGTGTTAAAGTACATACTTTTCTGATCTCAGAAAACTTTCTTTTCCAATCACCAACCTAAAAACTGTAAACCTACATGTAACCTACAGGCCCCTACTTCCATATGCCCTGCATTTTTGGGCCAGACCAATGGAAAAACTCTTTGCTAAATTCCAAACCCAGTTTCTCACTCCCAGAATCAAATAAAAGGAACCCCCCGCCCTCCCCCCCCCCCGCCGGCTACCTGATTGTCCTGAGAAAGGCATGTTTTGCCTCCTCTCAGGGCCTAGGTCACTCATATTCTGCTTAGAAATAAACCACATTAATTATTATTTTTACAGAGTTGGTTATTTCTGTCAACAGATCATCTGTACCATAAGGTCAGGAATGATGTAGGAAAAATATTTCAAAATAGAAATAAAGCAATTTTGTGCTAGCTTGATTATTTAATATCATACTTGAACATTTTCTCATAATCCTGCCTGGTCAGAATCTGAATTTTCTGGGGGTTGTCTGAAAAGAGCCGGCTGGCCCTATATGATTAGTGTGTAGAAAGCTGATAAATCAGGATGGCTTTTGCTTTTTCTCTAGTAAAGATGGTAATGCCAAGGCTATGATTTTATTGGTTTGTAGTACATTAACCATTTTGAATCTCTAACGTAGTAATGTTTCCCAACAGACATACATCTCTGTTTTCAAATATTCCTTGAATCAAGTTTCTTGTATTCTTCCCTGTTCCCTTATTAACGAGTATGGTAAGACTTTGGGAAGTCTAATAAATCGTTCTCAGATTTAGGCTTTTAGTTTGGAAATGCTGGAACAGGAGATGGGAGGCTCATCTCACAAAGGCCAAGGCCCAAACCCCAGGCAGAACAGGTCCGAGAGACCACGTCAGTGCTGCCACCTCACGCTTCTGGGTATTGCGTTTGTCCTGGTGTTTTGGAACTGGATTTTACTGCGACCGCTACAGGAGTCTCCTCCTATGCCACTTCTGCTCTGGAGACTTCCTCTTTCTACCACTGCTTCCCCAAAAGCTGTTTGATTCACGGTCACCTCTGCCAGTGAAACGAATACAAGGTGGATCCCGCTTCCTCTCATTGCTCACTTTTGAAGTCTCAGATAAATGAATTTGATTGACGGGACTTAGTTCCTGTATTTGTGCCCTGAGGGCTGGGGGAAGTGAGTTTTCTGATTTCTGTTCTAGGCATGCAGGCCTCAAGATGGGGGAGTTTCCCAGTACCCTGAAGGTGTTCAAATCTGACGGACAGCCCGACCACATAACTGGATGGTGCCCACACACTGGATGGTGTGAGGTGCTGTGTGGAGTGGCTGTGTGAATAAAGGTTTTGCTTTATCAGTTATATTGATGGTTCTTAAAGTCCAGTTAACTTGAATTCACAAGAGGTAACATAAGAAGTGTTTTTATTTCAACGCATTAAGTTTGAGGTGATTCATCACACAACAGGTAACTGAAACACGCAGTATGTGTTGTGTGTGTGTCTGACTTCTTCATTTACTTGTTTCTATGAGAGTCATCCATGTTTTTGCATTATCAGTTGTTTACTGGTTTTCAGTGCTTATGTAGTGTTCTGTCACATGAATATAGTACATTTTATCCATTTATTATTGAGGACTATTTTGTTGAACCACTTGGGAGTAATTGTGGATATTATGACACTTTACTTCTAAATATTTTGACATGTATATTTTAAGAGTAGGGAGAAATGTCCCTACTCAATAGTATCACCCCAAGACATTTAAAATTGATACAACAGTGGGACCAGCAGTTAGCGTAATGGCTATGTCGCTGAACTCCCAAGTAATTGACCGTGGTTCGAGTCCCGGACCCGGTGGCTTAAACTCACACCGGGTGCGTGTGTGTACGTGCCCAAGATCCCGAGAGGAGAATGGACAAGAAGGGATTGTGGCGTGATCATCCCTCCGGGGGGTGATTTCTCACTTTATGTCTTTCTCTGTCTTTGTGGTGAACGCATGCACCCTATAGCAAAAACCTCTCAAAAAAAAAAATTGATGCAATAGTAACAAATACATGGTCCATATTGAAATTTCCCCTACTGTCCTAATAACGCCTAATAGTAAATGTTTGTAATTTTAAACTATTACATTTTGGCCTGGTCTGGGACTAGAACCACAGATGGCCACATGGGGGTCCAATGCCTTAACCACCACACCACCTGCTGGCCCCATACATGCTATTCTTAATTACTATACTTCTTTTATAAATCCCAGTCTTCAATTGACCTCTTTAATTATATTCCCTGTTTATTTAGTAGGATGGGAAAAAATGAGGAACTGTGTAATATTTGCCATGGAAATATGTAATAGAGGAAATTACTTTTAGAGCTATGGTTTTCCTTGAGTTATTGATTTTTTTTAACCTCAGACACAAATAAAGTGATATAATTAATTAAAATATAATCCTCAGTTCATGGCACATAGCCATCATATAAAATCTTCTCTTGTGTTTATTACTAATTAGTTCTTTTATCTACACTTTCCACTTTCAATTTCCTTCTCCTCATTAAAGGTAGCTATTCTAATGTGTTTTATATGTACCTTTTTGTTATATATATTCTTGCAAAATGTGTATCTTTGTGTATACACACATGTATTTTAAGTGAGTGGTTTTCTAACAGTCCATTCTCTTACTTGTTTTTCCTTACCCCTCCGTTTTAAAGCTCTTTCCATGTTGGGATGTTCACAATCAATGCGTTTTATTTAACTTCTTCATGGGACTCCAGACCATGTACTCAGCACTTTTCCTGCCTTCTCTCTAATAGACACAAAGATCACCTCTGCTTTTCTGTAACCACGAGTAATCTTACAAATAGCCTCTCAAGTCTTTGTACGGACCTATATAACAATCGAGGAGCACATGTTCTCAGGACTTGAATTGTTGGATTATAAGCCTTTTTATTATTATTATTTTTTGCACTTAATTTGATTAAGAATCACAGCATTCTCTCCAGAATGGCAGTGCCAGTTTGTATTTTCCTTAGCAGTGCAGGAGGCGTCTTTCAAACCCTACATCCTCTCAGACATTTGGCATTAGCTCTCTAAGATTTTCTGTTCTATTAGAGATAAAGTAATGGGATGGTACTGTTTAAATTTGTCCTTAACAGTGAATATAATTGAGGTTTTTCTCTCCAGATGCTCATTACTCTTTTATGCTTTCTCTTCTGTAAGTTCCATGTTTATGTCTATCATTCATTCTCCCTTCTTTCTTTGCTATTTCCTTATTTCGTCTGTCCAATTTATTTACTTATGATAGAGCTCATGTGTGTGCATGTGAGAGTGACAGAGAGAAAGAGAGAGAAGAGCATCCTTCTCAGGGCTGGGTCATGCTGCCATCCCCTCCTCGGGTCCTGCAGCCTGCTGAATCTGAGCACCTGTTTGACTGTGTGGCATGCTTCAGGCTGACCCGGCTAAGGGATATGAACCATGGTGGCCATGTGGGATCGTTCTCTTGAGCAGCACGTTACTGCCAAGCGTGGAGCTGGCCCTTTCATGCATTTTTTCCTCTAGGAGTTGCTGCCTTTTTGCTACTGATTTGAGCAAGTTTATTGCATATTCTGGGTATTCTGTTTGGTTAGCTTTAGACCATGCAAATATTTCTTCCCATTCTGTTATTTATTTACAAGCATTGTCCATGATCTTTTTCATTTAAAGAATGTTTAATTTTGATGTAATGAAATGATAAAAGATGCTCAGTGTGCTTTTGGGGATGTTTATATAAAGAAGTTATTCTCTGCCAAAAGTCACAAACATAATTTTTATATTTTATTCTATTAAACTTAAAGTTTTGCATTTCTCTTTTATGATTCTAACCCACCCCTAGTATACTATTTTATGTTGAATTAGGTCACGATCCACTTTTATTTCTTTTTATATAGTGAGTCATTTTTTTCCAATAACATCTCTGAAATAATTCATAATCTCTCCATTTGTTTATGTTGTCAGCTTAATGTATATTACATTCCCATTTCTAAGTGTTTATCTCTCAATTCCTTATTTTCATACTTGATTCTAGACTTCTTTTTCCTTGTCTTTTTTTTGAATATATTTACAATAGGGTACATGTGCTCACTGGAGAAACAGAGAGACAGAAAGTGAGAAATCACTCTCCGGGGGTGGGGGAGACGGCCACACTGCAATCCCTTCTCCTCCATTCTCCCCTCGGTGTCTTGGGCACGTACACACATGCTCCTGGCGTGAGTTTTAAGTCACCAGGTCCGGGATTTGAAGTCCACTTGGGAGTCCAGTGCTGGTCCCCCTTGTCTTTTTTTTTTTTTTTTAAGAATTGAATTTTTGGTATATCCTTTTTAATATTATAGTTCCATAGTATGTCTCAATATTTCTTTTTTTGGTGGGGGAGGTTTTTGCTATAGGGCATGTGCACTCGCCAGAAAGACAGAGAGACAGAGAGACAGAAAGCGAGAAATCACCCCCCAGGGGGGATGGCCATGCTGCAATCCTTTCTCCTCTATTCTCCTCTCGGAATCTTGGGCACATACATACACGTGCCTGGCATAAGTTTAAGCCACCGGTCCAGAACTCGAACTGCGGTCGACTACATGGGAGTCCAACAATATAGCCATTATGCCAACTGCTGGTCTCATGTCTTAATATTTCTTAAGACAAATCTCCCCTTTATAGTGCTCTTTTTAATAGTTTGCTTAGTAATGTGAGGAACTTCATTCTATCATATGTATAATTTGTAAGTTTTCTCAAAAAGATTAAGTGAAATTTTGTTCATAAATTTAAAAAAGAATTAAGAGGGGGGAATTTGTATCTTTATAAGATTATGATCCCACCAATAACATAAAATGACTCTCCATTTAAAAAAATATGTATAAAGAGAAGAGGATACAGAAAGATAGCAAGAGAACAAATAGAGAGGCAGGACGTCAGTGGGAAACAGATATGGCTTATTACCTGTTGATGATGACGTGTGTAGTAGTCTCAACTGGATTGGTCTGAGAAGTATTTCATGATAGGTAAAGTCTTTTTACAAGCAAAATGAGAAATAGTGATTGACTGTTTAAAA
>NW_006203493.1:332468-334091 GCF_000334495.1 Tupaia belangeri chinensis
TGAAACCTTGATAAATTCTTCCATTATTTTAATTTTTCTGTATCTGTCACTTTTTTCCCTAAGAAGATGATCATATAATCTGCAAATAGCAGTAGTTTTATTCAGTTCTTTCATTTCTTTGTCTTTCCTTTAACATTAGCATGAACTCCAAGTTAAATTGTAATGAATAGGCATTCTCATAATGGACAAGAGATTTTTCCATAATATATACTGCTAGTTATCAATTTTTTTTGAATATAACCTTTACCAAAATAAGAAAATTTTGTTTGTTTCCTGGCTCCTTAGCTGTTTTTCAAAACTCATGAATAGATATATTTTGGCAAATGCCTTTTATTAATGAATTAAAAAAAGCAAATGACTTTTTTTCTTTTGGTCTATGAATATGCATTGTATCTTATTATGTTGAACCAACCTTGCATTCCAAGAATTTTCCACTTGATCTTGATGTATTAATATTATTTTCAATACTGTCAAGTTCAGTTTGTAAATAACCATTTATTTTTCTCCTATCTATGCTTATTTCCAAGGTGAAATGGGCATACTAATTTCTTTCCATGAATTTTCTATACCTCAGCTTTGAATCAAGGTTGTGTTAGTCTAATAAAATTAGCTGGAAATCTCTTAGTATTTTTTCTATTTTCTGGAAGAAGTGCACAATGTAGGAATTGCATGTTCTTCGAGTGTTTTATGAGACTCACCTGTAAAACTATCTGGGCATTTTTTAAAGACATAATTATTTTTATCAGATGCCATTGACAACATTTTATATTTCTTCAATATTTACTGGTATAGTCATGTTTTTTATTTATTCTTGTGTTAATTTTAGCAGAATAATTTTTTCTAGGAATTGACTTATCTTCTTTAGGTTTTCAAATTTATTAGCACATGCAAGTTATATGTTTCTTAATGATAAAGATGATCTAGCAATGAGCTGTTAGGTGATTTTGTGGTTGTCTGAACATTTCTTTCTTTTTTTTTTTTTTAGAATTATTTAATCCAATTTATCATTATTTTTTAATTTGACCAGAGAGAGAGAAGGAAAGTGAGAAAGCAAGCCACCAGGTCCGGGACTTGAACTACAGTCAGCCATGTGATATTTCAGTGCCTTAACCACCAAGTCATCTGCTGGTCCAATTACACATCCTTTAAAATTTTCTTTTCTTATTTATTTTTTCTCTAGAAAGTTTATGCACTCACCAGAGAGAGACAGAAAGAGAGGGAGAGGATAAAGCGCCCCCTACTGGGACATAGTCCTGCTGGAAGCTCTTTTCTCCATCTCTTCTTCTTTTTAGGATTTTGGGCACTTGCTCATACAGACCCCACATACTTCTCAAGCTGCTGGGTCTGGAACTCGGACTACACAGTCAGGCCATGTGGAATCCAGCTGCCTTAACTACCGGGACAAGGAGATGGTCTTTTAAACTTAAAACTTTTTAAACATAAAAAACAAACAAACAGGGAACCAGCATAAAGCGTAATGGCAATTTTAAAGTTTAAAATTTTTTAAAGTTTATTTCTTATTTATTTTTCTCCTTGATTAATTTTCTCTCACCCTGCCCCATCCTCCTCCCACACTGTCTCTCCTTTTTGCAATGTTCTTCATTTTTTTTTCTTTTTTCTATC
>NW_006203493.1:334232-336261 GCF_000334495.1 Tupaia belangeri chinensis
CTCCATTCTCCTGTTGGGATCTTGGGCATGCATGCACACACACCCCGTGTGAGTTTTAAGTTGCCAGGTCCAGGACTCAAACTGTGGTTGACTACATGGGAGTCCAGTGCTATAACCATTATGCCATCCGCTGGTCCCCTCCATGCTTTTATATCTTCCAATCTTTCAGTTTCTGCCAAGGAGTGTGGACATTTGATATATATTAAAGTTGGGACATGCAATGTCTCTCTTTCATAGCCTGGCTTGCTTTGGTTAGCAGTAAATAAAAAAGCGAAACATTTAAGGGACACAAAAATGGAAAATGATCTGTTGATAACATGTATGATATCATCTTTAAGTGGACTAATATACAGTGTATTCATGCTGGGAAAAATCATTTTACAAGCTGTAATGATATACAGCAATTGAATGTATAAAATAAATTAAATAATGAAAAAAACTATTTGCACATCACAACTAAACAAAAGTCTATTTGATTTTATTTCTTTTCACTAGTGTGTGTGTGGGGGGGGGGGCGCACACTGGAGAGGATCTCACACCATGATTCCCACACCGTGGCCTTCCCTGCTGGTCAGGATCATGGAGGTGTGTGCCCAACATGCACCAGTTGACAAGCGAGCCAGACCCATGATCTTCCATAGAGATCCACAGCACATTACCACTGTGCTATGTGTCGGGCCCTAAGAGTTCTTTTCATTAAAAATCAAGACAAGTGCTAGCAGATGACATGTTGGTTAAGGTAGCTGGATCCCACATGGCCAACTGCGCAGTCTATGGTCCAGACCTGGGGCCTGAAAAACATGCTGGATGTATGTCCATGCACACCCAAAACCCTAAAAGGAGAATGAAGGGGTTGGGGTGTGGTCATCCCCTCTGGGAGCTGCTTTCTTATTTTCCCTCTTTCTGTCTCTGGCAAGCTGTGACCCTATGTCAAAACAAACGAACAAAAAAACAAACAAACAAACAAAAAATACAAAAAAAATCCCCAACAACAACCCCCCAAAAACTGGACATATGGCTGGCTCTGTGGCCTAGTGATTAAGGGAGACCAGATCCCACATAGCCAAATGTGGTCTGAATCTTGGCCCCAGTGACTTGTAAAACACACTAGACACGTGTATACACACTAGACACATGTGTATGTGTGCCCAGGATCCCAGGATGATGGAGAAACAGAGGAGAAGGGTTTGTGACCTGACCATGCACTCTTGGGGAAGGGATACGCATTCCCTCCCCTTTTCTCTCTCTGGCCAGTGCACAAACTGGCAATAAACAACAAAACAGGGACCAGCAGTTAGCGTAACGGCTATGTCGTTGGACTCCCACATAGTCAACCGTGGTTTGCGTCCCGGATCAGGTGGCTTAAAACTCACGCTGGGCGCATGTGCGTGCATGCTCAAGATCCCGAGAGGAGAATGGAGGAGAAGGGATTGCAGCGTGGCCATCCCCTCTGGGGGGTGATTTCTCGCTTTCTGTCTCTCTGTCTCTGTCTGTCTGGCGAGTGCAAGTGCCCTATAGCAAAAACCTCTCAAAAAAAAAAAAAAAGAAATATTTAAAAAAGCCCAAGGAGTCCTATCTACCACTTCTTCTGTAGACTCACCAAGACCTGGGCCCTCAGGATAAGACCCACCAGTCCATGGTAGTGACAGAGCCTGAGAAGGAGGAGGCTTCAGAGGGGCTCCACGGTGAGGAGGGTATAGGGATTTTAGGGTCCTTTTCTCTGTTCACTGTTTGGCTTGTTGATTTGCCCCCTGAAGATCTAGCATTAAGAAAGGCAGCATTGAGAACAGCAGTGCGTAGTGGCTATGTTGCTGGACTCCCATGTAGTCAACTATGGTTCAAGTCCCAGACCCGGTGGCTTAAACTCACACTGGGCATGTGTGCGTGCGTGCCCAAGATCCTGAGAGGAGAATGGAGGAGAAGGGATTGTGGCATGGCCATCCTCCCATGGGGTGATTTCTCACTTTCTGTCTCTCTCTCTCTCTGTCTTTCTGGTGAGCACATGCGCCCTATATCAAAAGCCTATAAA
>NW_006203493.1:353328-355929 GCF_000334495.1 Tupaia belangeri chinensis
CTCCATTCTCCTGTTGGGATCTTGGGCATGCATGCACACACACCCCGTGTGAGTTTTAAGTTGCCAGGTCCAGGACTCAAACTGTGGTTGACTACATGGGAGTCCAGTGCTATAACCATTATGCCATCCGCTGGTCCCCTCCATGCTTTTATATCTTCCAATCTTTCAGTTTCTGCCAAGGAGTGTGGACATTTGATATATATTAAAGTTGGGACATGCAATGTCTCTCTTTCATAGCCTGGCTTGCTTTGGTTAGCAGTAAATAAAAAAGCGAAACATTTAAGGGACACAAAAATGGAAAATGATCTGTGGATAACATGTATGATATTATCTTTAACTGGACTAATATACAGTGTATTTATTCATGCTGGGAAAAATCATTTTATAAGCTGTAATGATATACAGCAATTGAATGTATAAAATAAATTAAATAATGAAAAAAACTATTTGCACATCACAACTAAACAAAAGTCTATTTGATTTTATTTCTTTTCACTAGTGTGTGTGTGGGGGGGGGGGCGCACACTGGAGAGGATCTCACACCATGATTCCCACACCGTGGCCTTCCCTGCTGGTCAGGATCATGGAGGTGTGTGCCCAACATGCACCAGTTGACAAGCGAGCCAGACCCATGATCTTCCATAGAGATCCACAGCACATTACCACTGTGCTATGTGTCGGGCCCTAAGAGTTCTTTTCATTAAAAATCAAGACAAGTGCTAGCAGATGACATGTTGGTTAAGGTAGCTGGATCCCACATGGCCAACTGCGCAGTCTATGGTCCAGACCTGGGGCCTGAAAAACATGCTGGATGTATGTCCATGCACACCCAAAACCCTAAAAGGAGAATGAAGGGGTTGGGGTGTGGTCATCCCCTCTGGGAGCTGCTTTCTTATTTTCCCTCTTGATGTCTCTGGCGTCATCCCCTCTGGGAGCTGCTTTCTTATTTTCCCTCTTTCTGTCTCTGGCAAGCTGTGACCCTATGTCAAAACAAACGAACAAAAAAACAAACAAACAAACAAAAAATACAAAAAAAATCCCCAACAACAACCCCCCAAAAACTGGACATATGGCTGGCTCTGTGGCCTAGTGATTAAGGGAGACCAGATCCCACATAGCCAAATGTGGTCTGAATCTTGGCCCCAGTGACTTGTAAAACACACTAGACACGTGTATACACACTAGACACATGTGTATGTGTGCCCAGGATCCCAGGATGATGGAGAAACAGAGGAGAAGGGTTTGTGACCTGACCATGCACTCTTGGGGAAGGGATACGCATTCCCTCTCCTTTTCTCTCTCTGGCCAGTGCACAAACTGGCAATAAACAACAAAACAGGGACCAGCAGTTAGCGTAACGGCTATGTCGTTGGACTCCCACATAGTCAACCGTGGTTTGCGTCCCGGATCAGGTGGCTTAAAACTCACGCTGGGCGCATGTGCGTGCATGCTCAAGATCCCGAGAGGAGAATGGAGGAGAAGGGATTGCAGCGTGGCCATCCCCTCTGGGGGGTGATTTCTCGCTTTCTGTCTCTCTGTCTCTGTCTGTCTGGCGAGTGCAAGTGCCCTATAGCAAAACCTCTCAAAAAAAAAAAAAAAACACAAAGCAAGGCATAAAACACATATATTAGCCAAAGCCTACAGAGGGTCAGGATCATCAACATTGCAGTCCCACCTACACGTCTTGTCCCACTAGAAGGTCTTCTGGGGCAATAACACACATGGAGCTATGTGTGTTACTTAGCTATGTGTGTTAACATCTATGATAACAATGCCTTCTTCTGGAATATCTCCTGAAGGACCTGTCTGAGGCTCTTTTGAGGAGGTGTCACTCTTCAGAAATATGTTCATGGTTTGTTTGTTTGTTTGATTTTAGAGATGTGGTGTAAATAATGCACCATGAATATTACTATTAATTAAACCCTTTGTTTGTTGGGGGTCCATGTTTTCAATTTATGTAAAAAATTGCTTTTAGGTTTTTTTTTTTTTTTTGCTATAAGACAAGTGTGCTTGCCAGAGAGAGAGAAAGTGAGAGTTCATCCCCAGGGGAATGACCATGCCTCAATCCGTTCTCCATTCTCCTCTCAGGATCTCAGGCACACACATGCACACACACGTGTCTAGTGTGATTTCCAAGCAGCTGGGTCTGGGACTTGAAGCACACAGTTGGCCATGTGGAATCCATACCACCTACGGGCCCTAAATTTTTAAACTTTTAAGGGAGCTTGTTCAAATCTGCAAAAGCTTCTGCTAAATCCTTCACTGAATTTTCTTAGGGGATTCTTCCTTTTCTTTTCCTGCAGTTTCCTGTTTTCTTGCCTCTTTTTTGGCTATGCCTTCATATTATGATGGCTATGGCATCACTAGGCAATAGGAAATTTCCAGCTACATCATAATTTTATAAGACCAGCATGGTATATATAGTCCAAAACATTGTTATGTGACATGTGACTATACTCACTTGCAATACCCTTTATTATGTTTTATATCTGTTGTGCCTGTAACTGCTGTGGCTTAAATATCCCCTCCAAAGTTCATACTGAAATTTATCATAGTGATGGTGTAAAGAGGTGGGATTTTAAAGAGGTGATTAATGTTGTT
>NW_006203493.1:355955-363073 GCF_000334495.1 Tupaia belangeri chinensis
TTGGTTATTATGGGAGTGGGTTTCTGATTTAAAAAAAAAGGGTAAATTTGAGCCCCTTTTTCTTCTTTATTTTTATCTATTTATTTCTTCCATGAGAGAGAGACAGACAGAGAGAGAGACAAAGACAAGTGCCCCTAACAGAGCACTCATGCCACAATCCACTCCCAGTCTCACTGATCCAGGTCACGGGCAAGTACGTGCACCTGGTATGCTCAGGGAGGTCCTGGAATGCAAACCCGGGCTTCTCTGATGTAGATTTAGCCCTGCATCATACTGACCCTAGATTCACTTGTTCTCTCCATCCCGTGTGCTTAGCCCTTCCACCATGGGATGATGCAGCATGAAGTCCCTCACCAGTTTCATGCTCTTCTGATTTGAACCACGTCAGCTATGTGGGAGTCCAGTACCCCAACCACCATGCCACCTGCTAGCCCCTTGCCTGGCTCTTTTTTAAGGCAGTGCCTTTCTATGCTGCTTACGCCAGCAGTGAGCTCAGAATCCTCCTGCCTCAGTCACCCAGGTGGTGGGATTTCAAGCACACGCTATTGTATGTGTCCAATACATTGGACTAGGAATCGAACCGGAATCTGCTATGCGGTTCTAGCCCATGAAGCACAGCACCTTAGCTTTTGGAACCCATATTATTGATTAAAATTTTGTTAGTTTATAAACTGTGAGAATTTTAGGTTTCTTTTTGTTATCAAGTTCTACTTTTATTAGGGTATGGGTACAGGACATAGTTTCTAAGATATTGACACTCCGGAATTGGTGGAGTAGTACACATTCTATTTCAATAAATGTGCCATGTAACTGGAAAAATGATATGCTTTGGACTTGTTTTTTAATTACTTTTTAGAAAATAAATTTTATATCTTTTTAAATTAAAAAAATTATTTACTTATTATAATTTTTTAATTTGACCAAAAAGAGACAGAGAGGGAAAGTGAGAAAGAAAGCCACCAGGTCTGGGACTTGAACAAGTTGGTCATGTGGGAATCTAGCACCTTAACCAGCATGCCACCTGCCTGCCCCATACTTATTTTTTTTTTCCTTATTTGTTTTTACTACCTTATGGCTCAGAACCAATTGTTTTTTATTCATTAATAGGCTGCCTTCTAAAAATATAGCCTATTAAAGTAACTCTCTGGAGAAATAAATAGAAGTTCTGACTTGTAGCATTACTGATTTCTGTAGTATAAATACTTCCACCATGGTCAATTTCAAGTTATCAGTGGTTAACAACTCCCTTACAAAATTCCTATATATTCTGCAATCTGTTCTATTTACTTATTATAATTTTTTAATTTGACCAAAAAGAGACAGAGAGGGAAAGTGAGAAAGAAAGCCACCAGGTCTGGGACTTGAACAAGTTGGTCATGTGGGAATCTAGCACCTTAACCAGCATGCCACCTGCCTGCCCCATACTTATTTTTTTTTTCCTTATTTGTTTCTACTACCTTATGGCTCAGAACCAATTGTTTTTTATTCATTAATAGGCTGCCTTCTAAAAATATAGCCTATTAAAGTAACTCTCTGGAGAAATAAATAGAAGTTCTGACTTCTAGAATTACTGATTTCTGTAGTATAAATACTTCCACCATGGTCAATTTCAAGTTATCAGTGGTTAACAACTCCCTTACAAAATTCCTATATATTCTGCAATCTGTTCTTGCTATGGTATAAGATTTCAACATACTATTTATTTGTTTTTTAAAGATATTCATATTGTATATTAGTTTTGCCTTTGGGCTTTTATTTTTATTTTATTTTTTGACAGAGTTTGACTACGCTGTGATCCTCCTGCCTCAGCCTCCGAGTAGCTGGGACACCTGTGGTGTTTAGGATGGGCTGGGAAGCAACCTGGGACTCCCATGTGGCCTCAACCTACCAAGGAGCAGTGTCGACCAGTGCATGCTACACCACAGCTGGGACACTTGTTTTCTGAATCTTATTTTCCCTTTGCCTCAATTTCCTCTCCTTTTTAAAATTGTGATCTACCTCTGTAAGCTGTTACAACCTTTTATTGGGACGAGAGGCATAAAACAATTATTTGACCAATAAAGAAAAAGTAAGCCTTCTAATTTCCAAAGGTTAACATCTTAGTTCAGATCTCAGTCTTTGTCATGCTCTTTAGAAACATAGTTTCTGAGATATTAACATGTGGAATTTATGGAATAATACACAGTTTATTTTAGTAAATGTAAATGTTTTGTGTGACTTGAGAAACTATATCATTTGGTTTTTTTTTTAAATGACTTTTTAAAAAATGAATCTTGGACAAATTGGTGGTATGGTGGTTAAGGCAGCTAATTCCACATGGCTAACTGTGTGATTTGAGTCCCATACCCAGTGATTTCAAAACATGCCGGTTGTGTGCGCATGCCCAAGATCCCAAAGGAAATATGGAGGAGAAGGGATTGCGGTGTGGCCATCCCTTCTGGGTAGTGATTTCTCACGTCCTTCTCTCGCTCTCTTTCATAAGTGCACAAATTCTATAGCAAAAACTTAAAAAAAAAAAAAAAAGAGTCTTATTAATCTTTACCTAATTTTTACCTAATTGTACCTTTAGGGTGTGTCACATACGCACACCACTCTGGGGTCACTCAGGAGTGTACTTAGGGAATTTCCTTCTCAGGCACTCTCATTTTGGAACTTCCCCTACACCATCTTGCCTGCAGGGGCCCCAATTCTTGGTTCCTCTAGCCAGAAAGCTAGTGTTTCTTGAGGAGATTTAGCACTTGTGTGACCCACCACCACCACAGTGCCCCTGAGGCCTGGTTTCAGGACAAAGCTGTGAGAGGCAAGCAAGAAAACATCTAAAAACTGCCCCCAGGAGGACCACCTCTCCATGTTCTGACTCTCTTCACAATCCACCGGCTTTAGTTTATGTTTTAGAGTTCTTAAGCACTTGCTTCTAGGTACTGTCCAAAGTTACCAGTGAGAATCAGGGTGAGAGGTAAGTGCTTAAATCATTATTTTAAATTTTAAAATAAGTTAAACATCGTGGCTAAAAGCAGCTCCTGACTCTTGGAATTTTAGATGTTTCCCACACTCCCAAGGCACATGAATATTTCAGAGTACTTTAAATCCGTCTGTGTAGCCTGAGATCAGACTCGTATTTCCGTCAAATACAGCACTTAACTGCTTACTTATTAGCAAAACAGCACTGAAAGTTGGAGCCATAACTACCTTAGAAGTCACGTGACACCTTCTTTTGACAAAAAGGAAATGAAGACTCCCAGAAGGGGAATAATTTGTCCTGTCACTCAGGAAGTACATGACAAAGACAGGACCAGGACTCGGCTTTGTTTAATACTATTACTTAGGAGTCTGGTAGCAACTTCCTAAGTGGCAGTGAAAATGCTGGGCTAATTAGGGTAGATTTGAAGGAGATGATATAAGTAGCTTGAAGGAATGGACAGTTTTATGTAGTGGGAAAGGAAGGGCATCTGAGAAAACTAAATTTCTGATCCTATTTTCTGACCTTGCTGTGTGACTTTAGTCAAGTGACTTTATCTTTCTAATCCTTCATCTGACCTTCCATTGAAGCAATAATGGTGCCTACATAGGGTTTTTTGTTTGGTTCAAAGAGAGAAGCACACTTTGTGAGAACCAATGGAAAGGAGCCTGAGCTACTGGAACCTATTCCCTATGAATTCATGGCATGATGGGTGTTAAAAATAAACTAATCTGTGGTCTATAAAAAAAAAAAGAGATACATTTTAAAGAGCACTTAGCCAATGTCTGCTTCAATAAATGTAGCATTTAAAAAATTATTGCTATTATTTTTTGCAATTCATGAGTGATGCTCAAAGCATTCATAATGTATTGATCTTTAAAGTGAATAAGCACATTATGAAATAAATCTTTCTATATGTGAGGTGGGTTTGCTGGTATTCTTAGCTAATTCTCATTTGGGTAGTTCTCTTATCTACCTATCAATTTCAGCCTTAGAGGGATAAATCCCAACTTCTCTCTTGCATTCTCATCACTGGGAATGAAAATTAAAAAAAAAAAAATTAAAGGTTTTTGACTCATGTCCTCACATGAGTCAGAGAGAGACAGAGAAAAGGAAAGTAAGAAATCACACTCCAGGGGGAATGGCCACCCTGCAATCCCGTCTCCTCCATTCTCCACCTGGGATTTTGGCCATACACACATGGTTACCTGGTGTGAGTTTCAAGCTGCTGGATCTGGGACTTGAACCACCGTCTACCATGTGAGAGTCCAGCATCTTAACCACCATGACACCTTTATTCCTTGAAACACTGTATTTCAAAATCACTCAGTATGTGATGATCTGTCATGTTTAGGGCTCCTTCTAGGTCTAGTACAGTTACCCACCCCCTTCTTCTGTGAAAGATGTTTTAGACAGGGGTACTAAAGAATAAAAAGGGTATGATGGCCTCCAGGTTGGAAGGAGCTCCCTCCTCTAAGCTCCATCTCCTGTACCTATTTCCCATTGACCATACTGGGTTCTGATTTGAGAGAGTTTATTACAAAATAGGAATGTCTGAGGAAGATTCACTCATCATAGAATTTTGGCAGCTCATCACCCGAGATCACACGATGGTCCACACCAGCAGCTGTAATAGTGACCAGGGAAATGACACCGCCACTAGAGCCATCCCGGTTCATAGCCAGTGCGATAGCTGCAGAGGGTTTCAAGTTGGAGAGAGAAAGAAACAATGGCTCTTAGCTTCAAAAATCTTTTCTTTCCCCTCCTATCCCCATGCTTACTACTTCTTTCAGACTTCAAAACCCATCTCCAAAGAGGCAAATGACATATGGTATGCTGGCAAACTGGCTTAAAAAAAAGAAAGAAAGAAAGAAAAAAAAAGCCTTCATATGTAGCATCTGCCAATGCCCCTGGTGTAAATACTCCAACCATAATCAATGCAAAGTTACAAATAGCTTACCAAGCAGCTCACAAATCCTTGTGCATTTAGCAGTCAGCTCTGGTGAGCTGGCCCAAGCCAACCCCAGCACACCACTTGTTCTTATAGTGATCGTATTCTAATTTGGTTTACTCAGAATGGTCGCGATATAACTACTGTCCCAAAATCTCATCTAGTTTAGCGTTTGTCCTGCTCCTTTTCACTCTCAAAATGTCCCAGTTGGACATTAAATTAATGGTCACTTGTGTATTTCCTCTTCTACTTCCACAGCCTCTCCTTCTTTCCCATTCCTCCCCAGGGATCCCTCCACTTGGTTAGTTACCGTCTGTGGTGAAGCGTCTGCACTCCTCAGGGGACATGCCTGGTTTATAGGCTGCATCCACATAGCCGTAGATATAGGTGCTGCCGGAGCCACCGATGGCAAATGGCTGTCGAGTCAGCATTCCTCCCAGGGTTCCATATACCTGGTGGGGACGGGGAGCGGGCATCCTTGGGTCACACTAAGGAATCATCAAGCCTCTCCTTCCCGCCGAGACAATGTAAGGAATCCCCAGGATCTCAGATCCCTAGGAGTTGAGGCTGTACTATGCTTTTCGAGGCAGTGTCTTTGGAACTCAGGGCTAGAATGTCATCTGACCTCCATCTCCCTCTGTAGGGAAGTGAGGATCTCAAGGAAGGGAGTGCATGGGAGGGACTCACCTGTCCCCCTTCACGTTTGTCCCAGCCAGCTACCATGAGATGTGCAGACAGGTCCTCCCGATATTTGTAGGTGATGTTCCTCACCACAGTTGCAGCAGCCAGAACAAGTGGAGGTTCTTCCAGTTCTATCCTGAAGGAAATGTTAGGAATAAGGGTCGATGACATTTTCTTCAGTCCCACCCTCCTGTGCCATTACTATCATCCCTGCCAAGGGACACCTGAAATCTATACAGCAGCAGTTCAAACTCCAGCTTCCCTCCCTCCAATACAGGAGAACTAGAGTCTCACCACCAATTGGCAAGAAGCTTTCAATTGTTCACCCTCTTTTATTCGGCCTCACCCACCATCCCCAGTGACATGACTCCGGGCTGCCAGGGCCCTGCCCTCCGGGTAAAGCAGATAAGCTTTGCTTCTATCTCACCGACCTTGATTTCTCGCACAGTGACTGCCTGGTAGTAGGGTGGGTCACATAGTCAGTTCTGTGTGGTTATGACATTAGGATAGTGATCTACAGTTTTCAAACTGCTTTCACATATATCGTGTGACTCTCAAAAGCACCATATGGTGAGCCAGAGCAGGAACTATTATCCCCTCTTGATAGATGCAGGAGAGAGTCGAGTGCCAGTCCCAAGCTAGGGAAAGCGGAAGTGGAAACAAGATTCTTTCATTTCCCAAGGTAGTGCTCCTGGAATGGACACTCTACAGGGTTCGGGGATCGGAGGGCACTGTAGTGGTGTGGAGGCAGGACCCCAGGACTTCATACCCATGGAGCTCCAGCTGGTAGGCGGCCATGTCGGCCACAGCCTGGGCGTCAGCTGCGGAGCCGGAGAGAGCGCAGTAGATGCGTTGGTGCAGCGGGGACAGCTTGTCAAATACTCGGTTCACCACCGACTGTCTGTTGGAGTCAACGGTCATCACTGTTAGAGTTGCGGGAATTTTCAAGGTTAATCATCCAACGTTTCTCAAATTTATTTGAAAAGAGAGTAACTGAGAATGTAGTGATTGGATTAAAGCACAAAGCACAAAAAAAAAAAATCATTGTGGATAAACTGACCATTGCAAAGATCAGTCAAAATTAGATTTATTTTCAGGATTCGCTTTTATTACAAAAAAAAAAAAGTTAAGAGAAATGTCCCCCTTATCAACTTTTCTTTGTTATTAACTATTTTGAAAAAGTTATTTTCTATGAAACATAATGTAAATATATCGATCTAATTTATACTCATTATGCATGTGAGGAAATTGGCTAGGAGGGTAGAAGGGACAAAATTAGCTCAACAAGTGATAAATAAGAGAATAAGAAACTAGATATTTGCTTTCTGGTGGACTATCTTTTTTATTGTTAAATAGGGTAACAATCAATCAATCTCCTGCCCCCCTCTCAGACTCTACTCTTTTTCTTTTTTTTTTGGGGCACGCACGCACACGTGCCCGGCGTGAGTTTAAGCCACCAAGTCTGGGACTTGAACTGCCGTCAACTACATGGGAGTCCAGCGACATAGCCATTACGCCAACTGCTGG
>NW_006203493.1:364789-367819 GCF_000334495.1 Tupaia belangeri chinensis
GCACGCACACGTGCCCGGCGTGAGTTTAAGCCACCAAGTCTGGGACTTGAACTGCCGTCAACTACATGGGAGTCCAGCGACATAGCCATTACGCCAACTGCTGGTCCCAATTAAGACTCTATTCTTTATACTCATACCTGTACACTACAGGGACAGGCCACATAAGCATCAGACCCCAGGGCCTCCTCCAGGAATTCAGAGACTTAAGCACCTACTTATTATCTTATTATAAGTGGCCTTTTGGAAAAATCAGCTCCATTTCTCCAAAGCTCGAGTCCACAAGTCTTTTCTTGAATGGGCAGGAAGAATGTGTCTCGGGGCTTTTAGCTTCCTTCCAATTCTTCCCCAGTACTCACCCTGCAGACACCCGGGAATCGGAACCCACTACCACGCCGCCATCAAATTCCACTGCCATGATGGTTGTCTGCAGAGACAGAGTACGAAAGGTCAGAGCAGGGAAAGCCCTGATCCCCTCACGCCACAGGAAAAGAAACGGCCCCACAGAGGGGAGGTGACCGGCTCAAGGTCACACAGTAGTTCAAGCCAGGGCTGACTCCTAGCGCGAACCTTTGCCCTCCGCCTTCCCACTTTCTCTATTGCTCCATCTGGCTGCAGGGAAGTCACAGCCTGGCTGTGATACAGCTCGGAAAGGATTATAAACCTAAATTCAGTGCTCCTAAGTGGAATCCTTTCCACCCTAGAGAGAGAGGGGAACGAGGCTTCCAGAGGCGGAAGTGCGCCCTTCGAGCAGAGGCTCAGAGGACACTTGTGAGCACCAATGGATCAGCCCCGGAGTGAATGCTCTCCGGCCCATGTGCTCACTGGGTGTGCAGGTGTGGACAGATCCGACACAGGGGGTTTCTGTGAGCCTGGGAAACAAGGGCAGGTCTCTTTTGGACCCTTCCTCCTCTCCCAGTCAGAAATGAGCCTTTTCAGTTTAATGGACAGAAAACATTGAGGAGTTAGTATCCCCCAAAGTCCAGGTAGGAGTGAAACAGCAAGGAACATTGTCTAGAACAAAAATTTTACTTCACGGAGGGTGGCAGGTGGTGTGGTGGTTGTGGTGCTGGACTCCCATGTGGCTGACCATGGTTTGAGTCCTGGGCCTGGAGGCTTGCTTTCTCACTTTCCCTTTCTTTCTCTCTCTCTGTCTCTCTCTGGTAAGATTAAAAAAAGTAATAATAACAACAAATAAAATTAATTAAATAAATAAATCTTAAAATTATTATTTTTTAAGAAATTTCTGATCAAGCGGTAAATAGCTATCACCGTAACCAGGAAAAGAGATTTGAACAAAGAGTACATCTGGGTAGTTTGAGCTGACTTTTCCAGATCAATAAAGAATTAAGGAAGAGGGAGGGAGGATAAAGCTACACTTTTCTTTTTCACCCATTGAGCTGGGAGAGGCATTGGAGTCTCAGTATGAATGAAGAAACTGAATTATAGAGAAGACAAATGACTTATCCAAAGTCACATAATTAATGGCAGACCTGGACTAAAACCCAGGTCTAACTCCCATCCTTTGTTTCCACTTCTGCTTTGACATTCTACTGCTTACTCGGCTTGAAGGGAGCATTTCCAATTTGTCAATGGTTTTACTGCTCTTTCTCACCGCCCCATATGTTACATTGGTCCTGGGGGATACCGCCTGGAGTGTGCATTCTGACACACAATTTGCCTTGAATAGAGGGGCAGCAAACAGGGGTACCTCCACTAGAGGTCACTCCCCACAACGAAGCAGCCCCCAAGCCAAGAATGGTGCCAGAAGTCTGAGAGCGAAGCCAACCAGCCTACGGTGGCCATATGCCTAAGGCCACGCGCTCAGCCTGGGCAAAGTTCTGCAGCAGGTGCATGAGTGGTGGGAAGACACAGGGGAGGGAGACCCCAGCACCACCTGGGCCGGGCGGAAGCCCTCCTTGGCCCAGCTTGGGCAAGACGGCACAGGTGCATAGAGACCCCGTTATGAGTGCCTGGGCTACGAGTTACCCAGGGCAAGTTTATCAAATGTCTGTGTGGTAAGTTGGTTCTTCTCAGTAAGTGTCCACGCTCCCTTCTCTCAAGTGCTGCCCTACTTCACCCAGGCACCGTTTCTTCATCGCTATACAGTTGCCAACCCCCTCTTGGATTTAACCAGCCCTCCCCCAGACCAGAGTGAAAGTGAAAGCGCTTTAGAGCAACTTCCCATTGACGCTTACAGCTAAGGGCCAAAGCACCCCCTCTCCACAGCCTCGAGTCCCCCAGCCCATCACGGACTCCTAGATGACCCCCTCTAGAGCTGGGACACCCTAGGCCGATTGCAGAGTGCCAACACTGCCTGCTACAAGTTACCTCCCTATTCACTTGTCAGCGTTGCCAGGGTCCCCCGACCGCTCCACCTTCTCCACCCCTCAAGGCCAGCCGCATTACCCCGGTGTGGACTTCTCCGGCCCAGGGTAAATCCCCCGTTGGTGCTCCCGCCCGCAGCATCCCTGCCAGGCGCCGCGCTCCTCTCTGCCTCGGGCACTGGTTTCCGACCTGGGACAGCGCGCGGAGCCCCGCGTACAGCCCCGCCCCTCCGCGCCGCCGCCAGGGGGCGCCGAATCCTCTCTCCGAGGCTCCGGGCGGGGACGCTAACCTGTGCAGGGCAGGTCTACCCGGAGACAGGTGACGCGGGAGCCCCGCCCCGAGGTGGGGTCCGAAAAGCCGTGCAGCAGAATCGGAGGGGAGGGCAGCGTGCGCGTGCTGGAGAAAAAGGGGCACCAGGGCTACTCCCTCCAACAGATCTGATTTCAAAGCCGGCTCCCCAAGAGTCGGGGCGGGCCCCATTTGGAAGTGGGCGGGCCTAGCGGGCGAGCCGCCGCTTTCGATTTCTCTTTCCCATAAACGGCTCAGTTCTTGCTAGCGCCGCCGGGTTCGGCCGGTTCCTGGGACTTTCCCAGAGCTCCGCCTCGGCCCGCCCCCGTTCCTTCCACTGGCTGCTGGTCCCCTCCCGGTTCGGTCAGGGACACCGGCAGCACCCAGAGACTCCGGCCCCGCCGGGCAGGGGCGACA
>NW_006203493.1:368011-373160 GCF_000334495.1 Tupaia belangeri chinensis
GTGGGCTCCAAGAGCGAAAGCGCGCGAGTCCAGGGCTGGCCCGCTGCTTTGGAACCGCTGGCCGCGGCGCTGGGCTTGGCCCTGCCGGGACTTGCCTTGTTCCGAGAGCTGAGCCGGTGGGGCGTTCCCGGCGACGCCGACCGCACCAAGCTACTGCACTGGGGAAGTGGCCCCGACGCCTTCGTCCTCAGCTACGCGGCCGCCCTGCCCGCAGCCGCCCTGTGGCACAAGCTCGGGAGCCTCGGTGGTGGCGGGGGCTCCGCAGTCGCTGTGCGTCGCCTGCTAGGCTGCCTGGGCCCCGAGACCCGCCGCCTGCCCCTGGTTCTGACCCTGTTGGTCCTCTCCTGTCTTGGTAAGGGGGACCAGGACGCAGGGACCTGGGGCGAAATGGAGGGGGTACGGGCAGTGAGGTGGGGTAGTGTGGGTATGGGAAATGTGGCCGGGGCCGGCGCCCAGTTTGGCTCTTGAGACCTGTTGGTGTCGAGAAGAGCGATGGGCGCCGTGCGATCAGGAGGCCTGGACCCCCGACTGCTCCAGGCCCTGCTTCTCAGGGCCACTGTGGGCAGGCCCTTTCCGGGAGGCTGAGCATCCTCGTCTCCCCAGGAGGCTTTTTGCCCCTGCTGTCTGGGCTCTAATTAGTCTCCTGAAAGGTGTGGTGGGCACAGGGCTGTGGGTTCCAGGAGGCCTGCTCAGGTGCGAGGTTGTCTTCTCTGTCTTCCTGCCACCGCCCTCCAGGATAATGGTGTGGCTGGTGGGAGGGGCAGCTGGGGACAGCCTGATGGGAGGGACCTGCTTCCGCTAGTGATGGCTGACCCGTCTGTCCTCTCTCCCCCCAGGGGAGATGGCCATTCCCTTCTTCACCGGCCGCCTCACTGACCATCTTCTGCAGGACCGGGCCCAGGATGCCTTCACTAGGAACATAACCCTCATGTCGGTCCTCACCATAGCCAGGTCTGCGGCTGGGATGGGGACGCTGGAAAAGAGGGAGCTGAGGTTGGGGTTGTCCTAAATGTTCTTCTGGGGATACCCGAGCCATCTCTCTGGGCCCCCAACACACCGGACCCTCCTCTCTGTCTCCCCAGCGCGGTGTTGGAGTTCATCGGGGACGGACTCTACAACAGCACCATGGGCCGTGCACACAGCCACCTGCAGGGAGCGGTGTTTCGGGCCGTCCTGAACCAGGAGACAGAGTTTTTCCAACAGAACCAAACAGGTTCTTCATGACACCTTTTTATTATACCCATGCCCTCTTTATAGTGCCCTGTGTCCCTTGTACTGACAACCTTGATCTCTCCCCACCACACCCGGGATTCCCTAGTCTTGAGATACATCCGGAGGATATACATAGTGTCCTCTTTACGTTAAGAAAAACCTAGTATTTTACCCCAAATTTTCTCATAAACCCACCCCACGTGTCCTTAGATGATCTACAGAACTTCGGACTTGGTCATTTTGAGATCATGGAGTCCAGCTGTCTCATTTTATAGAGAATTTTTTTTTACAGAGAAGGAAACTGAGGCCTAGGCCGTAAGTGCTGAGCTTGCATGGTCACGTGACTAGGGACAAGCTTGGGTTGGAACCCCAGCCTCTGGCTCCCAGGCAGTGCTGACGAGAGGCACTGGGCCACCCAGCTGCCCCACCTCTGTTAAACAGCCAGCTTTTACTCCTGCCATGTGCCTGGCTTGGGATAGACATATTTTAGTTTAGTTTTGTTTTTAGGTTTTTGCCATTGGGTACATGCACTCAATGGAGAGAGACAGAGAGAGGCAGTGAGAGGGAAGGTGAGAAATCACCCTCCAAGGGGGATGGCCACACCACAATCCCTTCTCCCAGGACATTGGGCACGCATGCACATGTACCTAGCATGATTTTCTTTTTCTTTTTCTTTTTTTTCAGAGAGATTTTTGCTATAGGGCACATGCGCTCTCTGGCGAGACAGAGAGACAAGGGAAACAGAAAGCGAAAAATCACCCCCTAGAAGGGATGGCCATGCTGCAATCCCTTCTTCTTCGTTCTCCTCTTGGGATTTTGGGCACGCATGCACTTGTGCCTGTCATGAGTTTTAAGCCATCAGGTCCAGACCTTGAACCACTGTCAACTACATGGGAGTCCAATGACATAAACATTGTGCCATCTACTGGTCCCTCTGGCGTGATTTTCAAGCCACCAGGTCCAGGACTTGAACCACAGCGGACCATGTGGGAGTCCATTGCCTTAACCACCACGCTACCTGCTGGCTCCCATTAGACACAGTCTTTAAGGAGCGGAAAGTTTTAAGGTGATTGTAAATGTACATGCCTGCCCATTTTTCATAGTTAAAGTGAAGGTCTTTGGCCAGCTTTTCCTCGTCACACTCATTCTAACCTGCCCTGAGGTCCCTAACCCTTGCTTGCCCCAGCCTCCTTAGAACACCACGCTGACACTCCTCCCCCGGCATCTGGCTCTTGTTAGTTCCTCTCACTGCACTCACCGACTCCACTTTTCTCTCCAACCCTGGCAGGAGACATCACATCTCGGGTGACAGAGGACACGGCCAATGTGAGCGAGTCACTGAGTGAGAAGCTGAGCCTACTGCTGTGGTACCTGGCGCGAGGGCTGTGTCTCCTGGGGCTTATGCTCTGGGGGTCACTGTCCCTCACCATAGTCACCTTGGTCACCCTGCCTCTGCTTTCTATTCTGCCCAAGAAGCTGGGAAAATGGTATCAGGTAAGTCCCGGACATAATCTTCGTATTCTCTGTATCTTCTCTTTAACTTCCCCCTACTCCCTGTCCACCCATTCTGAATCTTCTGCCCTGAATCTGTTTAACCCAGGGGTATAACTCTATCCCTTTTTCTTTTCTCCTTTCCCTCTTACTCTTCTCACCTTTAATTTCCAACTAGGAAGACAGGTATTAGTGTCCCTGAGGGTCTGCGGACCCTATGTGACATCTCCGG
Organism: Tupaia belangeri chinensis; assembly: GCF_000334495.1. Classification (NCBI taxonomy): domain Eukaryota; kingdom Metazoa; phylum Chordata; class Mammalia; order Scandentia; family Tupaiidae; genus Tupaia; species Tupaia belangeri. The sequence continues at coordinate 370,947 of NW_006203493.1, forward strand.
TGCATGTCTCCACAGTCACTGGCAGTACAGGTGCGGGAATCTCTGGCAGAGTCCAGCCAGGTGGCCATCGAGGCTCTGTCAGCTATGCCTACGGTCCGGAGCTTCGCCAACGAAGAGGGCGAGGCCCAGAAGTTTAGGCAAAAGCTGCAGGAAATGAAGACACTCAACCAGAAGGAGGCTGTGGCCTATGCAGTCAACCAATGGACCACCAATGTGAGCACCTGGGACGAATGCCCGTCCCTTTGTCCCCAAATGGCCCTTCTCCATTCCCTTTGCTGTGACCCTGCTCTCACTCCTCACTGGGAAATGGTTGGTTCAGTGTTTTCATCCTAGCAATCTGAGGGTCAGGTAATTTACTCAGTGTTCCTAAGCCCCTCCTTCCTTTAGGGATGCTGGGTGACTTCCTGTCACTATGTACACCTGCCCTCCCCCCACCCCACAACCATTAGTGATGCCATGTCTTCTAGCCCTCGGGCCTTCCTTTGCCCCTTAGGAAAAGCCCAGGGCACCACAGAATCCTGCCCCTGCCTACTTCGTGCTGATGCTGTGGATGAGTGGGGCGAGTCCCGGGAATAGTGGAAGCCAGGGATAAGGGGCACGCGGGCCGAAAGAGAACTAGATCAGCGGTCGGAAGTTCCCGGCTTGGTGCTGCCCTTCACTAGCTCGTAACCAGGGGCAAGAACTTCTTGGAGATGGTTCATTTTTTTAAAAATGGGTGTGATTGGGCCAGCCAGTGGCATGGTGGTTAAGGCACTGGATTCCCACATGGCTGACAGCACTGTGAGTCCTGGACCCGGTGGCTTGAAAAACATGCCAGGCACGTGTGCCTGCCTGTTCAAAATCCCGAGGGGAGATGGAGGAGAAAAGATTGCAGCCTGGCCCTCCCCACTGGTGGGGACGCTTTCTCACTTTCTTTTTCTCCCTCTGTCTCTCTCTAGTGAGCACATGAGCCCTATAGCAAATTATAAAAAATAAATAAATAAATAAAGTAGGAGTGATAACCTTCCTTGATAGGGCTCTTGAGAAGAGTATTAGCTGACACTGCATTCATGAAAGCCTTTCGTGAAGAGCGAAATGCTCCCCACACCAGGTGATGGTGATGAAAGGGTGAGGATTTCTGTGTTGTGTATGACGGGGTCTCTGTGGCTCATTCACCTTTTCTATTACCCCGCTGTTGTCATCTGGGGGAAAGGGACTTCATATCTCTCTTGTGCCAATGACTCTGGTTCTCTGTATCCGCGCCTTTCTTACTGTTTCCCCCCTGTGGTCTCTCCACAGATCTCAGGGATGCTGCTGAAGGTGGGCATCCTCTACCTCGGTGGGAAGCTGGTGACGAGTGGGGCCGTAAGCAGCGGGAGCCTCGTCACATTTGTTCTCTACCAGATCCAGTTCACCACGGCCGTGCAGGTGAGGGCCTTGCGGATTCGCCCCTCGCTTTACCCCCCAGCCCTCGGCGTCCCTTTCCTTGCGTTCTGTGCGCCTCTTACATCACATAACGCTGGCAAGCAGAGCAGGCCTCCTCAGCCTCCTCCCACTGTCCACATCCCCCGGCCCAGGTGCTGCTCTCCACCTATCCCAGTGTACAGAAGGCTGTGGGCTCCTCAGAGAAAATATTTGAATACCTGGACCGGACCCCTCGCTGCCCGCCCAGTGGACAGTTGACCTCCTTAAACTTAAAGGGCCATGTCCAGTTCCAAGATGTCTCCTTTGCCTACCCGAACCGTCCGGACGTCTCAGTGCTGCAGGTACAGCCCGCCACTTCCTGTATTCCACTGACCCACCCTCGGCCCCGCTCGCCTAAATGTCCTTCCCGCTTTCAGCCTGCTTATCGCCAGGCACGGATCCGTTCTAACCTTGCGAGGCAATGATAAGCATCATGTGTTCCATAACTCTTCCCGAACTCAAGAAGCAGTCTGGGCTTCCAAGGAGAATGGGAGAAGAGGTTTCAAAGAGAAGGCTCTCATGGGAAGCAGCAGTTAGTGTAATGGCTGTGTCACTGGACTCTCATGTAGTTGACTGTGGTTCGAGTCCCAGATCTGGTAGCTTAAAACTCATTCCGGGTTTGTGTGCGTGTACGCCCAAGATCCCGAGAGGAGAATGGAGGAAAAGGGATTGCGGCGTGGCCATCCCCCCGGGGGGTGATTTCTCACTTTCTATCTCTCTGTCTCTGTCTGTCTGGAGAGCGCATGCGCCCTATAGCAAAAACCTCTCAAA
>NW_006203493.1:373233-381229 GCF_000334495.1 Tupaia belangeri chinensis
TTTCTTCCTTGCCTATGTGGTTCGGAATGTGATTTTCTCCCCCGTTTCCTGGTGGTGTCTGTATCAAGGGGGTGGCACAGTGACTCTCAGTCCTTGCCTCCGTCCTCACCTCCACGTCCATCTGTACTCCTTGGGGAGGCATCATTGCAGAGGTCTCTCCATGTGGGAGGATGTAGAAGTCGCCCTATTTTTCCCATTTTTCTCCCTGGGTATGACATCGTGCCACGTAACAAGACAACGCCAGTCTTAAGGCTGGGGGTCTTGGTCTGCCTCTGATGGTGTGCTTATCTGGCCTCCAGGGGCTGACATTCACGCTACGTCCTGGTGAGGTGACAGCACTGGTGGGACCCAACGGGTCTGGAAAGAGCACCGTGGCTGCCCTGCTGCAGAATCTGTACCAGCCCACCGGGGGGCAGGTGCTGCTGGACGGGGAGCCCCTTCCTCAGTACGAGCACCACTACCTGCACAGCCAGGTGGGCCTGAAGACGGCGTGGGGGAGGGTGGGGAGCATGACGTGAGAAGAGAATTCTCACTGAGCACTCTGAGGGGTTCGGGAATGGTGAGCGATCGGGGGAGATGGGAGCGCAGAGGATGGGCATGTGATTTTGAGATATGCTCTCAGTCAAGACTTGGTGTCTTCCGTCTTTCCAGATAACCATACTTCTGTGCTCCTTGTTCTGAGTCTTCATCATATGGTCTCTTAGGTGGCTTCAGTGGGACAAGAGCCACAGCTCTTTGGAAGAAGTCTTCAAGAAAATATTGCCTATGGCCTGGTCCAGAAACCAGCTATGACGGAAATCATAGCTGCAGCAATGGAATCCGGGGCCCATCATTTTATCTCTGGACTTCCTCAGGGCTACGACACAGGTACTCCCTCCACTGTGCTCACACCAGACTTCTTTACCTTTGCTGAAACCCCAGTATTCGTCAGTTCCTCCTGCCCCACGTGTGCCAATTGGAAGTTGCAAGATCTTGTTTCTGTGGCTTCTTCATTGTCACATCCTCAGGCCTGTGTTCCTCCCTCCAGAACGTCCCCTAGCCAACTCGTCTTCAGTCCTCACTGTGTGTGAGTGCACATGTGCGGGCATCCGGCTCTCATCTTGGCTCTTGTCTCCGCAGAGGTGGGTGAGTCTGGGAGCCAGCTGTCAGGGGGTCAGCGACAGGCAGTGGCCTTGGCTCGGGCATTGATCCGGAAACCACGTGTACTCATCCTGGACGATGCCACCAGTGCCCTGGATGCAGACAGCCAATTACGGGTGAGAGGGTCATCTTTTATTTTTAAAATTGTATTATTATTTTAAATTTGCTGTACTGCATGTGTGCTCACCAGAGAAAGACAGAGAAAGAGGGAGGGAGTGAGAAAGCAAGCTGCCAGGTCTGGGACTCAAACCACAGTTAGCCATGTGGGAGTCCCATGCCCTAACCTAACCATGCCACCTGCTGGCCCCTCATCTTTCTTTTTTAAAATTTTATTTTTATTTATTTTTTTCTTGTTTTGCCAAAGGGCATGTATGCTTACTGGGTGGAGAGAGAGAGAGTGAGAGAGAGAGATTCCTCCCCCACCCCCGTGGGACGTGGTCATGCCATAGTCCTTTTTCTTCACTTCTCTATTCTGTGACGATTTGGGGTGCTCACCCACATGTACTTGCTGTGCTTTTTAAGCTCCTAGGACCATGATTCAAATTGTGATCAGCCATGTGGAATCTGGATCCCTTAACTGCTGAGCTACTGGGTCCACCCAAGAGAGAGAGTCATCTTTTTTTTTTTGGAGAGGTTTTTCATTCTAGGGCGCGTGCGCTCGCCAGACAGAGAGAGACAGAGAGACAGAAAGGGAGAAATCACCCCCCAGGGGGGATGACCACGCCGCAATCCCTTCTCCTCCATTCTCCTCTCGGGACCTTGGGCACGCACGCACCTGTGCCTGGCGTGAGTTTTAAGCCACCGGGTCTGGGACACGAACCGTGGTCGACTACGTGGGAGTCCTGCGACATAGCCATTACGCCAACTGCTGGTCCCGAGAATCATTGTTTTTTTTTTTTTTTGGAGAGGTTTTTCATTCTAGGGCGCGTGCGCTCGCCAGACAGAGAGAGACAGAGAGACAGAAAGGGAGAAATCACCCCCCAGGGGGGATGACCACGCCGCAATCCCTTCTCCTCCATTCTCCTCTCGGGACCTTGGGCACGCACGCACCTGTGCCTGGCGTGAGTTTTAAGCCACCGGGTCTGGGACACGAACCGTGGTCGACTACGTGGGAGTCCTGCGACATAGCCATTACGCCAACTGCTGGTCTCAACCCCGAGAGTCATCTTCTTAATGCCTATATCCCACCCAGTTTTATTTACTCATCCTGTCAGTTTTACTATCGTAATTATCCAAACCAGTCCTTATAATTCTCTGTTCCCATTAGCTTCTCCCCAGGACACCTAAAACTGGGTAAAAGAGACTATCAACATACACTAAATCTTTAAAACCAACATCAGGAAAAGACATCCTCATAATATGAATATTAAGCTGTGCTATGTGCCAGACACGCTAGTAGGCCCCAGATTCACATGCAAGTCTGTCTGACTCAAATACTCATGTTTTTTGCTACTTAGTTATATTTTCTTAAAATCTGATATAAAAACTCCCAGTCTATGGGCAGAGAGGAGAGAGTACTTGTTACGCTTTGTTTTCACCATAGGACTCTTACTTTTATTTCACGTTGATACCTCCCGTAAGCAGGCCTTCACAAAACAAAGGTTTGGCAGAGAAGCCCATGGACTGGAATCTTCTTTGTCCTTGGCAGAGGCATCAGAAATGCTAAGAGGTCTGCCCCAGCCCTGGGAACACAGATCCTCTTGGGGCTGCAAGAAGTCCTCAGCTCTGACAGGGTCTCTGTCTTCTGTAGGTGGAGCAGCTCCTGTATGAGAGCCCGGAGCGGAGCTCTCGCGCTGTGCTTATCATCACCCAGAGTCTCAGCTTGGTGGAGCAGGCTGACCACATCCTCTTCCTGGAGGGAGGCATTATTTGTGAGGCGGGGACCCACCAGCAGCTCATGGAGAAGAAGGGGCGCTACTGGGCCATGGTGCAGGCTCCTGAGGGTGCTCCAGAATGAAAGGCTCCCTGGACCTGCACTCACTATCTCCTTTCCGTTCCTTCTCCAATTGGTGGTGGGGAAGCTGGGAACGAAGATCTTACCAGAGCTGGAGAGTAGGCAGCTCCTTCTAGGAGGAGTTACCCTATATGGGATGCCTGGAAGCTGATGCGAATGTTACCTTTTCTCCAAGCTCCTCTTGAGAATGCGGACTTCCTGGAAGACATCTAACTCCTTCCTGTAACTGGGCTTAGAGCTGGGGTTGCTGTTGTGATGTGGATAGTTCTGTGAAATTAAGGAAAAATGACTCAGAATGTTCAGAACAGGAGAATGAGCTATTTTCAATGACCAAAGGTATATGCTTGTCCATAAACCTGAGGTGTCTTTGATATTTATAATAAATTTTGTGTTTTGTACTGTGGTTTCTTATTTCTGACACCCCGACCTGCTCACTGCCTTTTGCAACACAGTTTCACCAGGGGAGTCCCCCTCCCTCTGTTTTTCAGCCCTAAGTGCACCGTCTTCTCCCTTGTCTCCCCACGCCCACTCCCAATGACCAGCAAGACCCCGACCCAGTGCATCCAGGGCACCAGCAGCAGCAGTTCGGAGCCCGGGCCTTCCCGAGGTGGAATGGAGGGCGGGCTCGGCTAGGGGAAGTACAAGCGTGAGCGCAGAAGAACTGGTAGCGCCTCACTCTTAACCAGCTCACTGGCCTCACCGGCTCCTACAAGACACCTGCCGGAGTAATCTCCGGGTAGTGGGCGGGAGTATCGAGTAACTTTGCCTTATCACGGAGAGCCAGGGTACCGTGACGTCAACGGTTGCTGGGCAGAAGAAGCCAATGCAGGTTGCAAAAGGAGGCGGGGTTTACGGGGGTTAATCGCAGCAGACTTCAGCCCAGCTAGGACCAGGAAGAAGGGGCGGGCGGAAAGGGCATGCCATGTGGGTGGCTGCAGGTTAGGTAGACCGTTGAATTCGGAGGGACCCTGTGAAGGACCAGGCCGAAAGAGTCAAAGACTGCACCCTCTCCTGTGCGCCCCCTTCCCCACACGCTGCGGGAATGTTCTGTTATCAGTGGCCCCAGGACCTGTCCTAAGACTCAGTGTGCCCACGTCCTCCTAGCTCTCCCCATTTTTATAAATGATGCTCCTAAGAACCACCACCCCCTCTGTGGGACTGCTCCCCGGTCCTCGCCAACTTCCAACTTCCTGGGCGAGGCTGTGCCCTTAGAGGACACGACCCTCCCACCCGTAACCGAGTCCAGAGGATGCCCTGGCTGTGGGTGTCGGTCACCGTCACCCATCGCCAAGGGGACTTTCGAAGGCGCTCGCTCCTTCTCTTTGGACAGTTCCCTCCGGTCGTTTCCCCGACCTCTGTAAAGGCAGAAACCTGTCTCCAGCATGATATTCCTGGTCCAGACAGCCTTTTCCTTTTCTCGGAAAGAGCCGGGGATGTGAAAACAACTCTGGCTCCCTCCCTCTCGGCCCTGGCTTTCGCTTTCGCTTCCTCCTCCGAGAGCCCAGAGCCGACGATCTCCGGTGCCCCGCGATCATGGCGCTGTCGGACGTGTGCGGAGCCCGGCGCGGGCAGGTGCCGGACTGGGCTTTCCAGGTCGGAGGAAGCTGCGATCGCTCAGACCTGGGACACTACACTTTCTCCATGCGGTCTCCGGAGCTCGCCCTCCCGCGGGGGATGCAGGTCAGGGTTGCGGGGAGCCGCGGGAACCCCGGAGGATGCGGGCTGAGGGCGCAGAGGAATAGAACGAGGGGGGGGAAGGGTGTCTACTTTGGGACTGTCCCGAGGCGGGAACCCCAGGCCCAGGCTGACACAGGAGGGGCCAGGCTGGGATGGGAGCCTGGGGCTAGGAAGTGCGGATTAGGGCAAATTTGGTTAGAGATGAGATGCGGGCTCTTATCCGACGACAGTTACCCCGCCTTTTCGCCACCACGCACAAGCCGCGAAGCAGTTCTCAGGGTTGCCCTGTGATATGGGGCCTGCGTAGCGCCTTTGAATACCACTAACTCTGGCGCTAGCCTCCCCACCGCAGTTCACCGCCCTGCGACCTGGTCTAGGTCTTCAGAAAAACGAGGAAACTGTTAGACCTGCTTTGTGAGGGCTGAATGGCCTATGCAGAGAAAAAACAAACTCACCCTTAAAGTTTCAGTTGGGACAATGTTGTTTTGTTTCATTTCTCTCGTGCTGGAAAATGGAAAGGTTGGTGTCCCATGCCTGTTCTTTTCTCCTCCAAAGCCATTTCTCCTAGGGACTGATTATTAAGTGAGAGTTCCTGGGTGTCTCCTGACCGCCCTCCTGTCTAAAACCCTTTCCTGGAGCCTTCTGCTACAAACGTTTCATTGCCTGTTCCTCTCACCTCTTCTCCCTATCAGCCCACCGAGTTCTTCCAGTCCCTGGACAGAGAAGGGAACATTCAGATTGAGATGGCCCACGGCACCACCACGCTGGCGTTCAAGTTCCAGCACGGAGTGATCGTAGCTGTGGATTCTCGGGCCTCAGCAGGGAATTACATCGGTGAGTGTGTGTTCTAACTGGCAGAGCTGGGGCGCTGGGCCCCCCTGTGCACCAAAGTGGAAGTGGTTATTGATTTAGGACTCACACATTGGATGGTGTGGTCTTCCCTCCATCCTCAAGACTCTGTCTTCTTTCAGCCACTTTACGAGTGAATAAAGTGATTGAGATTAACCCGTACCTGCTGGGCACCATGTCTGGCTGTGCTGCAGACTGTCAGTACTGGGAGCGCCTGCTGGCCAAGGAGTGCAGGTGGGTGCGGGGTGAGGCAGGTTTCTCACTGACCTTCTTTCTAGGACCAGGGGCCCATCCCTGGACCTCCCAGATCCCGGCCACTCACCCTTGAGTCTATCTTAGGGCAGAAAGGGCATTTCACACCTGGTCTTTTAGTGCCAATCCCTTCTCCCCCACCTTAGGCTGTGCTCCTTTCTGTAAGCCACGTAACTTACCACTGCGCACTAACACCATCAACCCTGGTGGGACAGTATCATTTATCAGGCTTTCTTGATGTATTTTAGACTCTTGAGGTTTCAGATTTTCCCCCAGATGCTTAGAGCTTTCAAAGGCTTATCTCATCAACTGTTCCCTGCCCCATTCAGTGGGAGAGACCACCTTCTCCGCCATCTCTGAGTCCTCCTTCCCGCCAATACCTTGTGCTCACCCAGGCTGTACTACCTGCGCAACGGGGAGCGGATCTCAGTGTCGGCAGCCTCCAAACTGCTCTCCAACATGATGTGCCAGTACCGGGGCATGGGCCTCTCCATGGGCAGCATGATCTGTGGCTGGGACAAGAAGGTGGGTGCTCTCCCTTCTCCGTGTTCCCCACCGCTGCCAGAGACCTGTCTCCCCATACACAGCCTGATGTTCTCCGTGTTCCCCACCACGGCCAGAGACCTGTCTCCCCATACACAGCCTGAGGACGCTTGGTTCTAGAACCATTGCGGTATGTCCGCGGGCTGTTTCTTGGTCCAGGTGTGGACCCTTGTCTGTCTTGTAGTCTCGTTCCTTTTGTTCAAATAGCTGCATCTAAAAGTTTGTTAAACCAAAGTGCTGTCCTCATTCAAATGGCCTGTGGGAATTTTCATGTTTTTAATCCACTTTTTATGACTCCCACTTGAAGCCCTGTTACCAACAACTCCCTCTCCAATTTCAGCCTGGAACCTTCTTGTCTTATACAGGGTCCTGGGCTCTACTATGTGGATGAAAATGGAACTCGACTCTCAGGGAACATGTTCTCCACTGGGAGTGGGAACTGTTATGCCTATGGGGTCATGGACAGCGGCTACCGGCCTGATCTTAGCGTGGAAGAGGCCTACGACCTGGGCCGCAGAGCTATTGTTCATGCCACCCACAGGGACAGCTATTCTGGAGGCGTGGTCAACAGTAAGAGACTGAAGCTCCCAAGGCCTCCCCGAGGGGCTGGGGAGGGAGATTTCAGACTGGGAGGCTGGGGTAGGGCTTGGGGGAAGGGAGGAGGTTTTCAGAGTCAGAAGAGGGGCCTTGAAGTCCCGGTAATGAGGGTTTTGAGGGTGTTGGGTGTGTGTGTTGTCACCACCTTCAACATAACACCGTGACCAGGAACTTGCTGGGTAAAAGCACTCTGCTCTCCTCTCGTTTGCCCGCAGTGTACCACATGAAGGAAGATGGTTGGGTGAAAGTGGAAAGTTCAGACGTCAGTGACCTGCTGCACCGGTACCGGGAGGCCAATCAGTAGCCGGTGGTGGTGCTGGGCAGGCCTCCTCTGGGAGAGCTCTGCCAACTCAGGGACCAGGCCCGTTTCAGGCCCAGGAGAAGAAGGGGCCTAACTGGAGGCAGCAGGAGAGAGAGGACAGGCCCAGCGGCCATTGGAAGCAGAGGGAGTCCATCCTTTTCTGTGTTCTCGATTTCTGTCCCCCTCCCCAGACTTCTGGGTGCCTCACTAAAGCACAATAAAGGAAAACGGTTATAAAGGCCTCTGTGTTGTGGTCTCTGGCTCTGGGGCTGTGCTTGTGAGGGTGTGTGGGGGGGTGGACAGGAAAGAAGCAAGCCTGGAGAAGAGACTCAAACCCATAGCTACGACGGTCTTGGCCTCCTGGCCGAGTGTTTCTTTGTGGTCCTCCTTCTCCTTTCATCTCTTCAGGGTCTCAGAAAGGCTAATCATGGGAACCAGCAGTTAGTGTAATGGCTATGTCACTGGACTCCCACATAGTCAACTGCGGTTTGCGTCCCGGACCTGGTGGCTTAAAACTCATGCTGGGCGCGTGTGCGTGCGTGCCCAAGATCCCAAGAGGAGAATGGAGGAGAAGGGATTGTGGTGTGACCATCCCCCCTGGGGGGTGATTGCTCGCTTTCTGTCTCTAATGTCTCTCTCTGTCTGGCGAGCACACGTGCCCTATAGTGAAAATCTCTCCAAAA
>NW_006203493.1:381245-384479 GCF_000334495.1 Tupaia belangeri chinensis
TCCCACCTCACATCAACATACTCATAAACACCCATCATCTACCCCAAATGACGCTTTGAGGATGTTGAATATTGAATGTAATGGACAGTAGAGGTTCCATGTCGTGAGGTGTCACGCTGGATTGCAGGATGACAGGATCCGGGTTCAGAGAACGGAGATGAGGAGGACTGGTCTCTCTGCAGTAGGAATATGAGGGAAGAGTAAAAGACCTAGTTTAGAAAACAGTGACAGACACACTGAGAGTCTCCAACTCACGCGGGAGCTGCAGGAAGGTGTACTGACGGAGCTCAGATATGAGTTACTACAGTGAGAGAAACTGCTCCAACGCAGGGAGCAGCAGAATATGGAACATTTTGTGATTAGAGACAGGGCCTTAAAATTCTGGCATGGTTGGGGCCGGCAAGAGGCATGGTGTTTAAGGGCGCTGGATTCCCACGTGACCAACCGCGGTTTGAGTCCCGGACCTGGAGGCTTGCTTTCTCACTTTCTCTCTCTCACTCTGTCTCTGTCTGGTCAAATTGAAATAAACAAATGAATAAATAAATAAAGTTAATAAAAATAACTCTAAAAATTTTTTAAAAAATTCCAGCATGGCTAGGGTTAGAGAAATTGTAGCGACCCTCTTCTTCAACCTCCCCCGCCCCCTGCTGTTTTACATGACTCAATGCCAGTCACACCATCAACATTTTGGAAGGGTGATTTGGTTCCAAGTAATCTCTTAGGGATTTTTTCCTTTCCTTTTTCTTTTTCTTTAAAATGGGAATTAGTTTCAACCTGAAGAGTTATTTCTGAGAAAAAATCCAGGTCAGGCAGGGTCCATAGAAACCCAATTACTGTTGTAATCAGTGTTAAAATAGACCTGGAAACAAAATCCACACCTGGCATTCCCCTCCCATGCTGAAAACGCTCCAGCGTAATTCAGAGCAGAAGTACACCCAGCAGAGCGGGAGCACGCATGCCCACAGTGGTGAGCAACAGATGAACATGAAGGGGCCCGGCCTCCTAAGTTCAACAGCTAAGAAGTGGAAACCCTCTTTGGCCTGGTGAGAGTGGCTGGCACCATGCATTTAGGAGCGGCCTTGCATATTTCTCAACCAGGGTCTGCCTCTTTCCACCTCAAGATCCTAAAACTGGAGCTTGCCTAGGGGAAGAGGGCACTTCCTCAAACAGGTTCAGAGTTGAGGGGGTAACAAAACACCCGGTGGTTATCCAATTACAAAGCATCTCGGTCTTTGAACGCCTCTATTTTACTTAATGTCAGTTAAACATTTTCGCAATTTTCCATTTCAGAGTAGCCACTCCTGGACTGAGACTCGCTGGAGGGCCTGGCCACTGCAGCACCCGGTTAGGACTCCGGGTTGCGTGGTTTGCAGGTCTCGCGCGCCCCCTGCAGGTCGCCTCGCCCAGAGTGAGGCCCTGGCTCTGGAAATGAAAGCGAAAGCGCGAGTTGCGGACACCCTCGCGGGAGAGAGTCGCTGGCAGACCGAAGACGGGAAACGAAGTTGAGACTTACGGATTGCATTTTCAGAGCTCCGTCATCTCTATCCCGACCCAGACCCCTCAGGAGCGGCAGGCTGGGCCGCCGCCGGTGAGTTTGCGCGGATAGAGACCTGGATCGCCAGCAGGACGCAGGCAACCCCGCACCCACTGCACGCCCCTGCTTCCCGGCAGGTGGCCCTCCAGGAGGACGAGGGAGCCGAACCGGCGACCCCAGCTCTTTGGAGCTTCGCGGCGGCGGGCGGGGATATGGGGAGCTGAGTCAGGGGGACTTTCTGTTTCTTTTTGTTTGTTTGTTTGGTTTGGTTTTGTTTTGTTTTCCTTTTTTTCTTCTTTCTTTCTTTCTTTGGCCTGAAGGTCTTGATGGTCAGGCTCCCCAGTTCCCTGGGACAAACAGAATGCCCTCTGTCCCTTTATCGTGGGACGGATGTATTAATGAACACGGGGTGCCCAGGGAGTCTTTCGGATAGGATTAGATAAAATGAGAAACCACGGTGGGGCCAAGTGGGGTAGGAGGACTGGGTGGAGGATCGGGACGCCACCCCCATAATTTCTTACCTTCTTCCCATAGATGGCCATGGCGCTCCCCGATCTGAGACCCTGGGCCTCAGTGCTGCTGCTGGACACCGTCTTACTCTGGCTAGATGGCCATGGCGCTCCCCGATCTGAGACCCTGGGCCTCAGTGCTGCTGCTGGACACCGTCTTACTCTGGCTCAGATGGCCATGGCGCTCACTGATCTGAGACCCTGGGCCTCGGTGCTGCTGCTGGACACCGTCTTACTCTGGCTGCTTCGGGGGACTGTGGGGGAGCTGCTTCCCCAAGGGCTTCCAGGACTATGGCTGGAGGGGCTCTTGCGTCTTGGAGGGCTGTGGGGGCTGCTGAAGGTGGGAGGGCTGCTGGGATGTGTGGGGACGTTGCTGCCCCAGCTCTGCCTGGTGACCCCCCTGTTTCTCTCCCTGAGGGGCGTGGTCACAGGGGCCTCCAGTGCTCCCACAGTCAGAGTGGCCACAGCCTCCTGGAGCTGGCTGCTGGTGGGCTATGGCGCTGCAGGGCTCAGCTGGGCCCTGTGGGCTGTGCTGAGCCCTCCGGGAGCTCCGGAGAGGGAGCAGGGCCAGGAGAACAACCGAGTGTTGATGTGGAGGTTGCTGAAGCTCTCCAGGCCGGACCTGCCTTTCCTCATTGCCGCCTTCTTCTTCCTTGTCGTTGCTGTTCTGGGTGAGTCAGGGGGACGTTGTGAGTTGCACTGGGAAGGGGCCTTGGCATGGCCCTTCATCTGTGGTCCTCTGTGTCCTTCAGGTGAGACACTCATCCCTCACTATTCCGGCCGTGTGATTGACATCCTGGGAGGTGATTTTGACCCCCACGCCTTTGCCAGCGCCATCTTTTTCATGTGCCTCATCTCGGTGGTGAGGTAGGTGACAGGTCCCGTGTACAGTCCCAGGGCTCTACAGTGGCTCTCCCTCTCCCTACTCCATTTCCAGGCCCTTTCCTGCACAGACCACAGAAAACTTGGAGCCACCAGTATCCCAGGCTCCAGGAATCACCATCACACCTTCCTCATGTTCAGACACTAACCCTGTCATTTTCTTTTCTTTCTTTAAATTTTTTTTTTTTTTAGGTTTTGCAGTAGGGCATGTGTGTTTATCAGAGAGAGACAGAGACAGTGAAAGGAACAGTAAGGAATGAGTATTTTTTTTTTTTTGAGAGATTTTCACTGTAGGGCGCGTGCGCTCGC
>NW_006203493.1:384701-386378 GCF_000334495.1 Tupaia belangeri chinensis
ATTTTATGGGACCAGCACTTGGTGTAATGGCTATGTCACTGGACTCCCATGTAGTCAACTGCGGTTCGAGTCCTGGAGCCAGTGGCTTAAACTCATGCCGGGCACGTGTGTGTGCCCAGGATCCCGAGAGGAGAATAGAGAGGGGATTGCGGTGTGGCCATGCCCCCCCCGGGGGTGGGTGACGCTTTCTGTCTCTCTGTCTCTCTCTGTCTTTCTGGCAAGTACTCCCGCCCTATAGCAAAAAAACTCTCTAAAAAAAAAAAAAAAGATAATGACTAACTATTTTGTGGTTTGCATATTTGTTTATTTGCCATTCTGTTTCATTGAGGCATTATTTCATTTATTTGTATTTATGCTACGTCTTCCCAATTTATGTTATGTTATTACAGATACAAGTATAAGTGAGTGTAGTACAAAGGGGTTTGTGTGTAAAGTGGGATGTCTCGGTTTTCTCTCGACATGTGTGTCCCCGGGAAATTCTGCCCTCTGCTCTCCCTCCCTCCCATCCTACATTGGGCACAGTGTACCTCTCCGGGTACCCTCTTGTTGGGGGGCGTGTTTATCCCTCCTGATCCTTCTTTCCCAACTCATTCTGCCAGTTACGAGAATCTCCTCTGAGACTTTCCACCTTTCTTCTCAGTATCTTTACTCTTTTCACTTGCTTTCCACGCTTTTAAGACACAATCAGCATCTGCTGTCTCAAAACACACACACAACTGCTTAAAAGGGTCTGGACTAGAGGGAGGTGACTATGGCACTGAGGCTGCAACATTTAAGGAGGTATCACTCACCTCTTCTCTATCCTAGCCCTGCTTCCTCCTTTCGTTATGGTCATACTTCAGTTAGAATCTCTCAAAACCAATGCTTCATTACAGCATCCCATACTTGCTGCTCAGTGCTGATACTAACGACTCAAAAGTGAACTTTTATAAAGGTTTTGCTTTAGGGTATGTGCATTCACCAGAGAGAGAGAGAGAGAGAGAGCAAGAGAGAGAAAGACAGAGAGAAACTCCTCTCCAGGGGGTGGCCGCATCACAGTCCCTCCATTCCCCTCTTGGGATTTCGGGTATGCATGTACACATGCCCGGTGTGATTTTTAAGCTGCTTGGTCTGGGACTCGAACCACGGAATTGGCTATGTGGGATCCAGAGCTTTGACCTTCGTGCACCTGCTGGCCCCAAAACTAAACTTTTTACTCATCAATCTATCACTTTTGAAATTTTAAAACGTTTATTTATTATTTTAAATTTTTTTGCTGTAGGGCATGTGCACCCACTGGGAGAGAGAGAGACAGACAGACAGACAGACAGGCAATGAGAGAGAACTAGAAGGAAAGTGAGAAAGCAGCCCAGGGAGGATGGATGGCCACACCACAATCCTTTCTTCTCCATTCTCCTCTCAGGACTTAGGCACACATGCACATGCATCTGGCCTGTTTCTCAGGCCTCTGGGTCTGGGACATGACCTGTGCAGTCGGCCCTGTAGGATCCAGCTGCCTAATCGTCAAGCCGCTGGCTGACCCTACTGTGCCTTTTTTCTTTTTTCTTAATTCTCTGTGGCTTTTCTGCAGCATTTGGCACTAGTATACTTTCTTATTACCACTCTCTTGCTGCAGTTAGATTATCATTTTTTAGAGAGTTTTTTTTTTTTTTTTTTTTTTTTTTTTTTTTTTTTTTT
>NW_006203493.1:391380-400154 GCF_000334495.1 Tupaia belangeri chinensis
CACCTGGCCTGTTTCTCAGGCCTCTGGGTCTGGGACATGACCTGTGCAGTCGGCCCTGTAGGATCCAGCTGCCTAATCGTCAAGCCGCTGGCTGACCCTACTGTGCCTTTTTTCTTTTTTCTTAATTCTCTGTGGCTTTTCTGCAGCATTTGGCACTAGTATACTTTCTTATTACCACTCTCTTGCTGCAGTTAGATTATCATTTTTTAGAGAGTTTTTTTTTTTTTTTTTATTTTTGCTATAGGAAGTGTGTACTCAGAGCAGCGTGTGTACTCAGAGAGACAGAGGGTAAGAAATTACCCCCCAGGAGGGATGACCATGCCGCAATCCCTTCTCCTCCATTTCTTCTCTCAAGCTTTTGGGTACTCACACACACGTGCCCAGTGTGAGTTTTAAGCCTTTGGGTCTGAGAGTCAAACCGTGGTCTATCACATGGGAGTCCAGCGACATGACCATTACGCCATCTGCTGGTCCCCGGTGCAGTTCGTGCAGTTAGCTTTTATGAACTCCCTCTCTACCTCCCAATCCACTCTGCTTCCTCTGGAGACTTTTCCTTCTCTGGACCCTTAAATATGGACCTCCCCCAGGACTCAGCTCTTTGATCTCCAGAAACATGGAGCCGACTCAGTTCTCTCGGCAGGGAGCTCTAGTCTTGCCCACCCACTCGTGTCCTTTACCATAGGACCGCCACTCTCGTCTCACGGTCCGTGCACCCAGCGCTCCAGATGCACCCTGTTCTCTCCTGGTCTTCTTGAAAGTGGCTCCCTTGGGCCAGCCTGTGGCCTGGTGGTTAGGGGAGCTGGCTCCCACATGGGTGACCACGCTGTTTAAGTCCCAGACCCTGTGGCTTGGGAAGCATGTTGGGCACATGTGAACACGTGCCCTGGGTTCTGAAAGGAGGGAGAGATGAAGAAGGGACTGTGACGTGACTATTTCTTACGGGGTGGGAAGGGTGCGGTTTCTCTCTCCCCCTTTCTCTCTCTGTCTGTCTCTGGTGAGCACACATACCCTCTGGCAAAAAGCAGCTAAGTAAAAAGAAAGTGGCTCCCTTTTATTCCCATTCATGAAGCCACCAGTATCCTGGGCCCTAAGACTCACCATCATATCTTCCTCATGTTCAACACTAACCCTTTTCTTTAATTAATTAATTAATTAATTTTTAGTTTTTTTGTAGTAGGGCATGTGTGCTTGCCAGAGAAAGACAGAGACAGTGAGAAGGACAATGAGAAATAACCCCACAGGGGAGATGGCCATGCCACAATCCCTTCTCCTCCATTCTCTTGGGATTTTGGGCACAGGAACACACACACACACCCACACACACACACACACACACCTGGTGTGATTTCTGAAGGCACGGGATCTGGGACTTGAACTATGGTTGGCCAGTTGGAAATCCAGCACCTTTTTTGGTTTTGAATGATTTATTTAATTTTATTTTTTATTATTATCTTAAAATTTGCTATAGGGCGTGTGTGTATGTGTGTGTGTGTGTGTGTGTGAGAGAGGGAGAGGGAGAGAGAGAGAGAGAAAGCTACCAGGTCTGGGACTCAAACAATAGTCGGCCATCTGGGAGTCCAGTGCCTTAACCACCACACCACCTGCTGGCCCTGGCCCTGTCATTTTCTACTTTCACATTGTTTCTCCTCTGTCTCCTTCCTCTCCAATTTCACTGTAATCACCAAAATCCAAATCTTTATTATTTCATGTCTGATTATCCTAACAGTCTCTTAAATATGGTAACTAAATTTATATTGGGAATGGTTTTGTAAAATGCCTGCTTTTATATTTTCTCCTTTAAGTTGTATTGTAAAAAGTTCGTTAGTCTAAGAGGAATGCTCCACCTTCTAGGAGGAAAGGTGGGGACAGCCTGACTCTAGGGCTCTAGAGAATGGGAGGGCAGGGAGTCCCTTACTGCAGTTCCCTTAGAGGAGGATTATGACCGGGAAGAAGGACTCTGGGAGAAGCCCTGAGGAACAGAAGCCCTGAGGGGCAACACAGTGGGAGACTGGGTTCAAAGCAAGCACTGGGCCATTTCTTTTCACTTCTGTTGTATTGTCTCATGTCTAGCACAGAGTGAGGTTCAGAGAGACGTGTGAATGTGTCTGTGTTAGGATTTTGGTCCCACGCCTAGCTCACCAGTTTTCCTTTCTTCATCCCCTGTTTATCCCTATGCCTCCTCTCTCTGTCTCTTTCTATCTCCCTCTCTCATTTTTTTCTCTTCTACCTCTTGTGCTGTGGTCCTGATTTATATTTCTTTCTGGGCTGTCTCCTCCCTTCTCACCCTCCCCCACTTTCTCTGCATCTGTCTCCCCTTCACCCTCCTGCCCTGTCCTCCCCACCCCACAGCTCACTGTCTGTAGGCTGCAGGGGAGGCTTCTTCACGTTCGTCATGTCCAGAATCAACTCTCGGATCCGGGAGCGGCTTTTCTCCTCCCTGCTGCGCCAGGACCTCAGTTTTTTCCAGGAGACTAAGACAGGTGGGGCCTGGCGTCCAGGTCTGAGATTCCCCTGAAACTTCCATGCCCCTCAGTTCCTCCCCATTGACAGCCTCCCTCCTCCCTCTCTCCATGAGCTAGGCAAGGCCTGGGTCTCTTTCTTTCCCTCTGGGCAGGGTGGAGAGGCAGCCTCTGCCCTGTATCTGAGTGAAGCGGGGATGGGGTGGTGGTGGGGGCTGTGTGATGGAGCGTCAGGAGGTGCCCGGGGGTTCTGCAGCACTCAGGCCTTCCTCGCATTCTCTGCCCTTCTCAGGGGAGCTGAACTCACGGCTGAGCTCGGACACCAGCCTGATGAGCAACTGGCTTCCTCTCAACGCCAACGTGCTCTTGCGGAGCCTGGTGAAAGTGGTGGGGCTGTACGGCTTCATGCTCAGCATGTCGCCGCGGCTCACACTCCTCTCCCTGCTGGATATGCCGCTCTCAATAGCAGCCGAGAAGGTGTACAATGCCCGCCATCAGGTACACGTGGGTGCCTGGGAACCCTGGGGGTGGCTGAAACGGAGGGCTGGGGAAGATACCACATTCTTGGCCAGAGGCTCTGCCAGAGAGAGATCTCCTCACCTCAGTCCTTAGAGTGAAGATGTATGTTTATGCCACATTTTTCTCATCCAGTCGCCCATCAGCGGACATTTGCGTTCAGATGGTCCGTGACCCCTTGGGTTTATAAGCGAAAAATGTGTGTGAGGAGGAAGGGGAAAGGGGGGTGAAGGGAGCATTTTTCTGGGGAAACAGTAACTTTTCATTAACTTCTCAAAGGAGCCTGTATATATCCTTCCTACAGGAGATTTAAAATGATAACTTAGAGAATCTTAGGTGCAGAGTTTTTCCCTTTAAACTCAGCAGAGGGAGTTTGGGTGGAGTGTAGGGACAGTCTGAAAGTCCTGGGTCTGTGTCTCAGCTCCTCTTCCTTTTCTCTCTTCATGTGGTGAAACATACACAGCATGTAATTTAGATAGAGAGTTCTGTGGCATTGTTTTCTTTTTTAAAACATTTGCTAAAGGGCATGTGCATTTGTTGGAGAGAAAGAGAGAGAGAGACAGAGAGTGAGAACGTGTACTCTGGGGAGGGTGGCCACACCACAATCCCATCTCCTCCATTCTTCTCTTGGGATTTTTGGCAGGCACGCACACATGCCTGGTGTGTTTCTCAGGCCAGGTCTAGGACTCGACCCATGTAGTTGGCCATGTGCTATCCGGCTGCGCTACCCCCCACTGGCTGGCCCCAGTTCAGTGTTGTTAAGTACATCCATGTTGTTGTGCATCCACCACCACCACCCATCTCCATCATCTTCCTTCAGTGAAACTCTGTGCCCATCACACAGTAACTCCCCTTTACCCGCACCCCAGCTCCTGTCACCCACCATTCTGCTTTTTTGTCTTCATGAATTTGATGACTCTAGATGTTGTATGTAAGTGGAACCAGACAGTATTTTGTTTGTTTTGTGACTGACTTATTTCACTTGGCATAATGTCTTCCAAGTGCACACGTGTTGTGGCATGTGTCAAAATTTCCCTCCTGTTGGGCCAGCAGGTGACGTGGTGGTTAAGGTGCTGGATTCCACATGGCTGACTCTGTGGTTTAAGTCCTGGACCTGGCAACCTGAAAAACATGCCGGGCATGTGTACATGTGTGCCCAAAATCCCAAGAGGAGAATGGAGAAGAGATTGCAGAGTGGTCATCACCCAGGGGATGATTTCTCACTTTCCCTCTCTCTGTGTGTCTCTGGCAAGTGCATGCGCCTTATGACAAAAGCAAAAGCAAAACAAAAAGTTCTTCCTATTTAAAGCTGAATAATATTCCCTGCATGCACCACACTTTGCTCATCCAGTTGTCTATGAACAGTTGAGTGGTTTCCACCTTTCAGCTATTGGAAATAATGCTGCTGTGAACATGGATGTACAAATACCTGTTCCAGACCCCGCCTTCAGTTCTTTTGGGTTATGTACCCAGAAATGGAATTGCTGGCTCATGAGGTAATTGTATTTTTAGGTTTTGAGGGACCGCTATGCAATTTTCCATGGCAGCTGCACCCATTAACAGTTCTCCCAGCAGTGCACAATGAGAACGTTTCCAGCTTCTCCACATCATTGCCAACATTTGTTAGTATTTTCCATTGTTGTCTTTTTTTTGTTGTTAATAGCCATCCTAATGGCTGTGATGTGGCATCTCGGTATGGTTTTAATTTGCATTTCCACGTGCTTATTGGCCATTTTATATCTTCTTTGGAAGGATGTCTATTCAAGTCCTTTGCCCATTAATTAATTTTTGTTGTTGTTATTGAGTCGTAGGAGTTCTTATATCCTGGATGTTAATACCTTATCAGATTCATGATTTGCAAATATTTCTTTGCATCTCATGGTTGCCCTTTCAGTTTGTTGACAGAGTCCTTTAAGGCACAGGCGTGTTTAATTTTGATGAGGCCTGATTTCTCTGTTCCTTTGCTGCCTATGCTTTTGGTTTCACATCCAAGAACTCACTGCCCAATCTAGTGTCATTCAGCTTGTCTTCTGTGTTTTCCTAAGAGGTTTATAGCTTTAGCTCCTATGTTTAGGCCTTTGATTCATTTTGAAATACATCTTCACCCTTAACTGACTGTGGCTTTTCAGAAAACCATCCGTTCTTTCTCAGTTCAGACAGTGGAGGTGGAAGACTCACCCCAAATGAGGGCTGATAAAACAGCAGGTAGCTCCTACATGACCTAACACTCAGAGCCCACTAATATTTTGTCTCCTCCCTCCTTCACTGTTGGAAAGAAAATCAAGTTAGAGGAAAAATGAATAGGGTGCTACTTTTAGTTCCACTCAGGGAGCATTCCAAAGGCTGGGATGAGGGACCAGCAGTTAGCGTAATGGCTCTGTCGCTGGACTCCCACATAGTCAACCGCGGTTCGAGTCCCGGACCCGGTGGCTTAAAACTCATGCCGGGCGCGTGTGCGTGCGTGCCCAAGATCCCGAGAGGAGAATGGAGGAGAAGGGATTGCGGCGTGGCCATCCCCCCTGGGGGGTGATTTCCTGCTTTCTATCTCTCTGTCTCTCTCTGTCTGTCTGGCGATCGCACGCGCCCTATAGCAAAAACCTCTCCAAAAAAAAGGCTGGGATGAGACATGGGGGGCCGTGTCTTCTGCTACATCAGCCTCCTATACCTGCAGTGGTTAAAGGCATTGGACTCCCACATGGCCGACTGCTGTTTGAGCCCTGGACCTGGTGACTGGCTTTCTCACTTTCCGTCTCTCTTTCTCTGTCTCTGATCAAACTGGGAAATAAAAATAATAATAATAAAAAAGTTAAATAGAATAATAAAAAAATATCCCTCCTATACCGTGGTTTCCTCTTCCAGGCACTACTTCGGGAGATCCAGGATGCAGTAGCCAATGCGGGGCAGGTGGTGCGGGAGGCAGTCGGAGGGCTGCAGACCGTGCGCAGCTTTGGGGCGGAGGAGCAAGAGGTCTGTCGTTATAAGGAGGCCCTTGAACGATGCCGGAAGCTGCGGTGGCAAAGAGACCTGGAACGAGCCCTGTACCTGCTTGTGCGGAGGGTGAGGAGGCTGAGAAGTTAAGGGCCCGGGGAAGGGGTGGGAACCGGCGGCTAAATCTGTGGGGGGGAAAGGACGGGAAGGCTCGTTCTCAGCCCATCTCTTTCTTCCCCACTCCCAGCTGCTACACCTGGGCGTGCAGGTGCTGATCCTGAGCTGTGGGCTGCAGCAGATCCTGGCGGGGGAGCTCACCCGCGGCGGGCTGCTCTCCTTCCTGTTGTACCAGGAGGACGTGGGGACCTACGTGCACGTGAGTGAGCGTCTGCGCATGCGCCTTTCCACCCGCTGCTTTTCCGCTTCGTCCTCCTGGGGAAATTAAACACCAAATAGAAAATCCAACTAATTCTGTTATAGAGACTGTCAAACATATGCAAAAAAAAAAGAAAAAAAAAGATACAAAATAATACAATGAGCCTGAATGTACGCATCACTTGTTTTTAGAATTAACAACTAACTCAAGGCCAATCTTGTTTGACCTGTATCCCCTTCCACTGCCCCCACCCATATTATTTTGAAGCAAATCTAAAATGTCATGAAGTTTCCTCTATAAATATTTCCAGTGTATGTCTCTAAAATATACTACGTGCACGTGAGTGAGCGTCTGCGCATGCGCCCTTCCACCCGCTGCTTTTCCGCTTCGTCCTCCTGGGGAAATTAAACACCAAATAGAAAATCCAACTAATTCTGTTATAGAGACTGTCAAACATATGCAAAAAAAAAGAAAAAAAAAGATACAAAATAATACAATGAGCCTGAATGTACGCATCACTTGTTTTTAGAATTAACAACTAACTCAAGGCCAATCTTGTTTGACCTGTATCCCCTTCCACTGCCCCCACCCATATTATTTTGAAGCAAATCTAAAATGTCATGAAGTTTCCTCTATAAATATTTCCAGTGTATGTCTCTAAAATATAAACATCTTACAGAGTATATAACCAGAAAGCCATCATGAAACTAAAAAATGAATAATAATTTGTAAACTTCATCAGTCAATGGTCAAATTTTTACTTCTAAGCCATATTTTATATATTTATACGCACACACATATATTTAATAGTTTGCTTAAATCAGGATTCAAGTAAGGCCCCGACACTGGGCTAGTTTGATAAGTCTCTTAAGTCTTTTTCTTTCTATATCTGTCACCGATCTATCTAAACTTTCCCGCTTGCAATTTATGTGTTGAAAAACAGTTGTTTGTCTGCAGGATTTTGGCAGTTGAATCCCGTGTTATTCTGTCCATAGTTTCTGTCTAAAGATAGATAAATCTAGACGATTGTAAGGTTCAAGTTTTTTCTCCTTTTTCCACGAGAGTACTTTCTAGGCGGTGGCGTGTTCCCTCAGGGGACACACGATGTCCGGGTCTCCATTTGTGTGGTGACATCAGCCTGTGGTACTCAGTGCCTCAGGCCATTAAATTGTTGCACAATGGTGATGCTCTTTTACTTACTGTCTGGAACACATCTGTCAAGGAGGCGCTCCTCATATGCCATTTGGTGACTCATGGTACAGTTTGATTAGGAAAGGCAGAATGAGCATTTAAATAGTTCCTATAGTTACCAGTTTTCAAAGAAGAATTTATCCCATCATCCAGGGCATTATTTTGTAATTTTCCTAGACCCTTGTTAAACATCTTGTGTGTGTGGAGAGCTGTGCTGGGCACTCTGGTAGCTGCCTGGACAGAGTTAGCACAGAGTTAGCCTGCTTAATCATGCCAGACAGAACTAGGCAGAAGCAACTCGAAGCTAGGTGGGCAGGCCTGGGAAGCAATGCGAAGCTAGGCAGGCAGGCCTGGGAGTAGAGGCAGTGCTGTGTGGTAGGAGTGGGGACGTCACATCCTTTCCATGACAGATTGGAACACTCGGGTACAGGTGCCACTTTCAAGTTCCAGCCAAATTGCGCATTAGAAGGTAGAGGATCTTGCTTTGGATCAGGAGCATGAGAAGCATAGTTGTGGGAGGAGTGCGGGGGAGTGTGTGAGGAGCTGGGGAGTCAGTTTCCGGTGGAGGTGTGTTTAATTAGCCAACCCTTCTGCTTCTGTCTTCCAGACCCTGGTCTACATGTGCGGGGACATGCTGAGCAACGTGGGAGCTGCAGAGAAGGTTTTCTACTACCTGGACAGAAAGCCAAATCTGCCCCCACCAGGGACACTGGCCCCTGCCTCTCTGCGGGGGCTCGTGGAGTTCCGGGATGTCTCCTTTGCTTATCCCAGTCGCCCTGGCCAGCCCGTGCTCAAGGTGCCTGGAAGAGGAGGGCCTCTGCTACTTATGCAGGATCTGGGGCCTGGTCACAGCCAGGAGCTCCTTTGCCTCTGGGAAGCTGATCTTGCCTCTGCTGTGAAGAGAAAGGGAGGGGTCTTTAGGGAGGAGAGGCAGCCCTAACTCTTCCCTGGTTTCCTAGGGGCTGACATTCACCCTGCAGCCTGGTCAGGTGACGGCGCTGGTGGGACCCAACGGGTCTGGAAAGAGCACCGTGGCTGCCCTGCTGCAGAATCTGTACCAGCCCACCGGGGGGCAGGTGCTGCTGGACGGGGAGCCCGTCTCGGAATATGAGCACCACTACCTGCACAGCCGGGTAGGTGGGGAGGGAGGAAAGGGGCACGCAGAGAGGGGGTGGGAGAGCCATGGGAAGGAAAAACAGGGTCCATACTGAGGAGGCAGGCAGGAGGAAGGAGGATCCCTGTGTGTGTGTGTGTGTGTGTGTGGGGGGGGGGTTTACACAGTCCCCGCCCCCCTCCCCCCTGGG
>NW_006203493.1:400176-401785 GCF_000334495.1 Tupaia belangeri chinensis
CCCGATCTTGGTGGGGCAGGAGCCGGTGCTGTTCTCGGGTTCTGTGAGGGACAACATTGCGTATGGGCTGAAGCACTGTGAGGATGACGAGGTGATGGCCGCCGTGCGGGCTGCCTGTGCAGATGACTTCATACAGGAGATGGAACATGGGATACATACAGGTACGTCTGCACCCTGTAGGCCTGTCCCTTGGTCAGAATGGAAAATGGAGCTCATTGCTGGGAGCGAGTGTTGAGTCCCTGTACCTCGAAGTACAGGGACTGTACTTTGCTCTTTCTGTGCTCTTCGTTCTAGTCCCACTTCCCCTCTGTCCCCAGCAGCCTGAATTCTCAGCCTTGTTGTCTCACCTGAGTTCTTCTCCAGAGAGCTATGCAGGAGTGCTCCCCCCACGCTCGCAGCCTCATCGGGTCCCCACCGCGGGGCCTTCCCCAGCCAGGCCCCCTACCTGCTCACTCGTCCTGCACCTTGTGCCCGTCCCTCGTCATGGGGAGATGTGATCACTGCCATCTGAGGAAGGGAATTGTGTGATCACTCATCTGAGGAAGGGAATTGTGTGACCACTCACATCTGAGGAGGGGAATTGTGTGACCACTCACATCTGAGGAGGGGAATTGTGTGACCACTCACATCTGAGGAGGGGAATTGTGTGACCACTCACATCTGAGGAGGGGAATTGTGTGACCACTCACATCTGAGGAGGGGAATTGTGTGACCACTCACATCTGAGGAGGGGAATTGTGTGACCACTCACATCTGAGGAGGGGAATTGTGTGACCACTCACATCTGAGGAGGGGAATTGTGTGACCACTCACATCTGAGGAAGGGCATTGTGTGACCACTCACATCTGAGGAGGGGAATTGTGTGACCACTCACATCTGAGGAAGGGCATTGTGTGACCACTCACATCTGAGGAGGGGAATTGTGTGACCACTCACATCTGAGGAAGGGCATTGTGTGACCACTCACATCTGAGGAGGGGAATTGTGTGACCACTCACATCTGAGGAAGGGCATTGTGTGACCACTCACATCTGAGGAGGGGAATTGTGTGACCACTCACATCTGAGGAAGGGCATTGTGTGACCACTCACATCTGAGGAGGGGAATTGTGTGACCACTCACATCTGAGGAAGGGCATTGTGTGACCACTCACATCTGAGGAGGGGAATTGTGTGACCACTCACATCTGAGGAAGGGCATTGTGTGACCACTCACATCTGAGGAGGGGAATTGTGTGACCACTCACATCTGAGGAAGGGCATTGTGTGACCACTCACATCTGAGGAGGGGAATTGTGTGACCACTCACATCTGAGGAAGGGCATTGTGTGACCACTCACATCTGAGGAGGGGAATTGTGTGACCACTCACATCTGAGGAAGCACTGTCTGCACAGGATTGGGCACGGGAGACTAATGACCCACTAGTGGACAGATTGCCTGCACCTTCTTAGGACTCTTACTGGGGTGGAGAGTATGGTGGGGTGGGGCCGTCCTGATTACCCCAGGGTTCCCGTCACCACCCGCCAGCCGCAGCAGTGCACCCCAGAGGGGAGGGCAGTGTCCGCCGCGTCTCCGTCCTTTCTCACCTTCTCGTGTCTCCCGCACGA
>NW_006203493.1:406107-416762 GCF_000334495.1 Tupaia belangeri chinensis
AGGGGGAGCAGGCTGTGAGTACCGGAGTGGCAGGGTGGGGAAGTGGGAGCTGGGGCAGTGTTTAAAGCACTGTCTGTACAGGATTGGGCACGGGAGACTAATGACCCACTAGTGGACAGATTGCCTGCACCTTCTTAGGACTGGTACTGGGGTGGAGAGTATGGTGGGGTGGGGCCGTCCTGATTACCCCAGGGGTCCCGTCAGCCCAGAGAGGAGGGCAGTGTCCACCGCGTCTCCGTCCTTTCCCGCCTTCTCGTGTCTCCTGCACGAGAGCTGCCGCCCGTGGGGTTGTGGTGGCAGTCCCCATCCCTGTCTTTCTGAGGTGTCGTGGTCCTCACCTTCAGCTGCAGGCCTGGAAGTCCCGCGGGGACCAGACGGTGCTGGTGATCGCGCACAGGCTGCAGACCCTCCAGAGCGCTGACCAGATCCTGGTGCTGAAGCAGGGGGAACTGCTGGAGCAGGCCCAGCTCAAGGCAGGGCAGGACATCTACTCCCGCCTGGCACAGCAGCTGCTGGACTGAGGCCCCAGGACCCTGGGGCCTTCTCCGGGCCTCTCCGTGACCCGCAGGGGCTCCTGCTCTGAGTTCCCTGGGGCCATGCCCCTGCGTTGTTGCTCCTGGAGCTGGGGGCCCGATGGGCATTTGGACTGTGTGTGGTTTGGACCGCGTGCGGTGGGGTGGGGCAGGTGCTGTCTGTGTCCAGGAACCTTATCTCCTTGGTGAATAGAACATTGCCTGGTGCTGAGTACTGTATTATGTCAGAGAAATATTTTAAAATATTTGAACAGTACACATTCATATGGAAAATCTAAACAATTTAGAAGAGTACAAAGAAAAAAAGTAAAACTACCAGTTGTTTTAATTCCAGAAATAACTACAGTTATTGTTTTGCTGACCCTCCTGTCAGTCATTTTATCTGTTCTTTGTGATACAAATGAACCAGTATTATATAAATAATCATGAGGTTGCCTTTTGGCATCCTCCCCCATTCTCATAGTGTCTGATGTTTTGGAAAAGTTAGAATATGGAGGGGCAGAGCACAATTCTCTAATAAACACAGTGTTAATAGTAACATTGATAATAGCTACCATTGCTAGTTTTGTTTTCTCTTTTTAATTTAGATTATTGCCATAGGGTATGTGTGTTCACGGGGGAGAGAGAGAGCGAGAGAGAGGAAAAGTGAGAAATTGCCTCCCAGGAGGGATGGCCATACCACAGTCCTTTCTCCTCCATTCCCCTTTGGGATTTTGGGCATATACTCACACCTGCCGGGTGTGTTTTTTAAGGGACTGGGTTTGGAATTCAAATCTCAGAGTTGACCATATGAGATCCAGTGCCTTAACCACCTCCCACCTGCTGGCTCACCGTGTAGTATCCCTTTAAATCCTTACCACCAACTCTGTGAGGTTGGTTCTCATTCCTATTCCCAGATGAGCAAAGTGAGGCTCAAGGAGCTGAAATGACTTCTCCAAGGTTACATGGTGGTGGAGTTGGAGCTCAAATCTCTGCCTGACCCAAGTCCACACCCTGAGAGATTATAATAACTTATGCTTATCTTGTGTCCGTGATCTCTAATCCACAATCAGCTCAAAGTTCTGCTGCCTCTCGCTTTGAATAGCTGAATCCACCGTGTTCCCTCTAGGCCCGTCTTAAAGCTTTCTCACCGTCTCAGATCTCGTCTCAGGTTCGTCTACCATCGGGTCTCATCTTCCAACCATTTCCCGTTTCACTTTCTAGAAGGCCCATAAAGTGATGCCATTTCTGTAAAATCCTTCAAGTGTTCTCCTTCCCCTTTTGTTCAGACCCCTTTCAGAGCATGCGAGGTTTCCAGTCCCTCTGTCTGGCCCTTTCCTGTTGCATTCCGCCCCAGCCACACGCAATTCCTGCCCTCCCTGATACTTTGTGCCTTTGCACGTCGGCATCTTCTTGCCTATTCCCTGCACCTCTTCCCCTCCTCCCCCCTGATTTCTCACAAGTTCTGGAAGACCCAACTCAGGGTTCAGTTCTTCTCAGGAGCCTCCCTTATTTCCTCAGTCTGGAGAAAGTGTCCTTTTCCCTTTCCATGTGCTGTTTTCTTATTTTTTGTTTTGGTTGTTGTTTGTTGTTTTATTGCCAGAGGGCATGTGTGCTTACCAGAGAACGAGAGAGAGAGAGGGAGAGAGAGAGGGAGGGTGTGCTTATGCTGCAGTCCTTTCTCTGTTTCTCCATTATGTTGTGCCGTAACCCGCACGGTGGGAAATATGAGTGGGAGCAACGGTGGATTTAGGAAAACAAACCAACAAACCACACAGACACACAAGTAGAGAAAAGCAGGGATTGAAGTCCTAGTGTCTCTGATGGAGATAGCCGTGGCCCAAACCATTCCAGGTTTCTTCTTTTATAGGGCAACAGGGGAGGGAGGAGTGGCATGTGAAGCCAGGTGTTTTCTATTACCGGCCATAGCTGCGGAACATCTTGCATCTTGTCATTCTAAACAAGCCTCCTCTTATCTTCCCAGGCCTTCTTTGGCTGACAGAATTTCCTTTAATTTACCCTGCCTTGCAATGTAAGTACGAGAAACACAGGATCATGTCCTTGTTAGAGCTTTTACTAGCTCTGTAGCACCAGAACAAGGACCGTGGCATGGCTCTGGCCGCTCCCTACAATTGGGATTTTGGGCCTGCATGCACCTGTGCCTGGTGTGTTTTTCAAGCGGCTGGAGCCAGGGTTTGAACTGTAGTCAACCATATAGTATCCAGCTCCCTTAACCACTAGGCTATGGGCCAGGGCCTCCATGTTCTGTTGCCTCCTGAGCTTACTCTTCACAGCTCTTACTAAACTCTTTCCTCCCATCCTCTGTTTTTCTGTCTTTCCACACCATGAGCTCCCAGGAGGAAAGAAGGTTTGAGAAGCTTTATGTCTGCTCCCTGGCGCAGGGCTGAGTTGCAGTAGATAATACAAAGTCTGTTGGACTGGTGGCGAAGTGGCTGGTGGTTTGCATCTTGGAGCCGGTGGCTTGAGAAACAAGCTGGAGGCGTGTGCATGACTGTGTGCCTGAACTCCCGAAAGGAGAAATGGAGGAGAGATTGCAGTGTGTACATCCCCTAGAGGGGTACTTTCTCACTTCCTGCCCCCCAAAAGTACATGCGCCTTCTAGCGAATTAAAAAGTCTATTGGATGAATGAATAGTTCTCCTTTCTCTTCCTCTGCCATTGTCATTCTCTGTCTTCTCTACCTGTGACAACTGTTGAAAATCCAGTACCACACATGGCTGGTTACTGGGAGTGACTTAGTTTGGAAGGTTTCTATTCTAGGAATGGGAGACTTGCACATTCCCGGAAACAGTAGGTACTTCCCAGCACTCGCAACTTGCCAGAACTGCTGTTTTGAATTTGCCTCTGCCTGGAGCAGGCGGGGGTGAGAGTGGGAGTTGCTTAAGCAGATTAGCCTTTGCTCCATCTGCTGCCACCCCGCCGCTGCACACTCCACTTCCCCAATGTCACTGAGGGTGCACTAAGCATTTGAGAGGGAAGGCTGGCCTGAGTCCTCCTCTTTGTACCTGCCCCATGAAATCTTTCTTTATAAAATGGGGGCATAATTCCTGCGTGGAAGCTGTCGCCCTCATAGAAGATGGTCTGTGGGAAGTCTTTGATATCTACAAGCACTCTCACACCCACAGGTCACAGTCAGTCAGGTGCCGCCTAACGAGGTGATGGCCCATGACGGATCACAGATACAACCGTGGTCCTATGAGGAGCGATAGGTTGGCTGTACCCTGTAGGCCTGGGAGTGTAGTGGGCTCTGCCGCCTAGGTTTGTGGTAAGCCATTTGCCCAGTGAACAAAATGACACATTTCTTGAAAGTATTTTTGTTGTTGTCAAGTGATGCAGGACTCTGCTTTAAACCTGAAAGACATCTTTACCATAATGTAGCAGTCGGACCTAACTTTACAGGTACAGGAACTGGCCTGAAACCACACAGCTAATCGGTGATAGAGCTGGGAGGAGAATTTTGGCATCCAGGTTAGGCAGAACAGGAAGATGCCATAGACATGAAATCTTCAGGTGTCCCCTCTTTTTATTATTATTATTTTTTAATCTCAGGGGAAACTTCTGGGGAAGTATTATGTCAGGGACACAGAAAAATGTTTCAGTCTAAGTATTCAGTCTAGACAGACAGATCCCTACAAGTGTGGTCTGCCTGGAACCACAGGTATGAGTTCTGGTTTTCCCCGGAGTTCTTTTCATTCACTCCTCCTACTTCCTGTCACTCATTTCCTTGCCCCATAATTTTCCATTCTTATAGTCACCTACTTTTCATATTGTTCTCATCTAACCGTGTTTGATTGTTTCCAAAGGACGGTATGAGTGGGGAACTGAATCCCTAAGACACTCTCAGATTGCTTTGCCACTTTAACTCTCCCACCCCATCCTGTCTGCTCTGCCCCATGAGGAAACAGCATGGAATTTCAGGTCCTTATTCCCTGCCCAATGAGATAGTCCGTTGGAGTCCATGTGGGCAGTGAGTCAAAATGAGAAAGAGTGGAGCGCTCCGAATTTTGGGGGAAAGGGTCTTAGGAATAAAGAGAACAAAGATTTTTCTTGTGTTTTTGTGCGTTTGAGTCTAATGCCATCTAGCGGTTCTAGGAAATACTGGGCTTTGAACATAGACTTGCATGGAATCATGACTGCTAGTAATTCTAAAAATAGTCATTCACTGGGGACTTAATTGTGCTATTTCTGTGCTAAGTGCCTGGCTTGTATCTCCTTATTTTATTGTTAAGATAATCCTGTGTGGCAGGAGTTACCATCTCAGTACTAACAATGAGAAACAGAGTTTTGGAAACATTTCCTAACTTGCCTGGGAAAAGGTGGACTTGGCCAGCATTGCAACAAAACTCCTGGAAAGAGTTGTCTATACCTCCTGTATCTACTCTGTCCTCCTCCTAGTCTTTTTAAAACATGGTTTATTTACTTATTTAAATAGGCGATACAGTAATTTGGTTTAAAACTCAAAAGGCATACAGATACACATGGAGACACACACACATTCAGAGGAAAGCCTCTCTCTCTTCATTCCCCGTGGTTTGTCGATCCTCTTTTCACAGGCCAACCATGTGCTGAGCTTTATGTTTATCCTTCAGGGAAATTGAATGTATAAACAGTAATATAGGGGACAGTAGGTGGCATAGTGGTTAAGACTCGGGACTCCCACATGGCAGACCACAGTTCAAGTGCTGGATCTGGTGGCTTGAAAATCATGCTGGGTGCGTGTGTGCCTGTGTGCCTAAAATCCCGAGAGGAGAATGGAGGAGAAGGGATTGCAGCATGGCCATCTTTGGGGGGTGATTTGTCACTTTCCCTCTCACCACGCCCTATGGCAAAAACCTTAAAAAAAAAAAAATAAAAAGGCAGGGCTGGTTTGGTGGTGGTGTGTGCAGCAATGGCCCGGTCAGACCATGATGACTTCAACAAATAAAGCGCTTGAAATACAACTACAACTTAAATAAATAAAATTTACAAAAGAAAAAAAAAAGGAAATACAACTACAACTGAAGCAACATGCAGAATAGTTACAAGATTTTTTTATTTTTGAGATATTTTTTTCACTATAGGGTGTGTGCGCTCTCCAGACAGACAGAGAGAGACATAGAGACAGAAAGCGAGAAATCCCCAGGGGGGATGGTCACGCCACAGTCCCTTCTCCTCCGTTCTCCTCTCGGGATCTTGGGCACGCACACACACGCGCCTGGCGTGAGTTCTAAGCCACCGGGTCCAGGACGCCAACTACGTGGGAGTCCAGCGACATATCCATTACGCTAACTGCTGGTTCCCAAGATTTTTATGAGGGAGTTAGAAAATGGGGAAAAAGACATTAATGAAAGGATATGGAACTAAGAAGACAGAATGGTAGTCCTGAAGAGAATTTACCTCCTATTACAAATGGGAATTTTAGACAAAAGAAGAAAGGCAGAGCTAAAGAACCTCCCCCTGCCCACCAGAAAACAAAGCAAACAAACAGAGAACAAAGAGGACAGATCGGCAGGTGGTATGGTGGTTGAGGCCCTGGACTCCCACGTGACTGACTGTGGTTCGGGTCCTGGACCTGGCAGCTTGCTTTCTTAACTCTCCCCCTCTCTTGGTTTCTCTCTGGTTAAATTGATTAATAAAAATAAAAATAATAAAGGTAAATAAATAACTTAAAAAAAACAGAGGAAAACACAAAAAAACAGAATAAACTCTTAGGCTTATGATGATGGGCAAAACTTGATGTGGACAGTATTCTTGATGAGTTTGACAAACAAGACAGTACCCATAATTCTGCGTCTCAAGAATCAGTCGGGGGAACCAGCAGTTAGCGTAATGGCTATGTCGCTGGACTCCCACGTAGTTGACCGTGGTTTGCGTCCCAGACCCGGTGGCTTAAAACTCATGCCGGTCGCATGTGCGTGCGTGCCCAAGATACAGAGAGGAGAATGGAGGAATGGAGGAGAAGGGATTGCGGCGTGACCATCCCCCCGGGGGGTGATTTCTCGCTTTCTGTCTCTATGTCTCTCTCTGTCACCCATGATTCTGCGTCTCAAGATTCAGAGTCGGAAGAAGGTGGGATTCATGCAGATTCACAGAGAGCTCTTGCTCTAAAAGAAAAGGGCAATAACTACCTCGGACAAGGCAAGTATGATGAAGCAATTGAGAGCTACACGAAAGCCATGGATGCCGACCTGGATAACCCCACGTGCCAGCAAACACAGCGTTGGCATACTGTGGATGGAAAAATTTCTGTTGCTGAGTCGGAATGTAATTTAGCAATTGCTTTGACTAGAAGTTATGCAAAGGCTTATGCTTCACAAGGTGCTGCTCGATTTGTTTTGCAAAACTTAGGGGATGCCAAAAACAATTAGGAGAAAGTATTAGAATTAGAACCAAATCACTTTGAAACAACAAATGAACTCCGAAAAATTAATCAGGCTTTAACATCTAAAGAAAACTCATATCCAAAGGAAGCTGACAGAGTAAGGCAGCTGAAGGAGAGAAAAGGCAAACTGGAGAACAGAATAAGCAGCAGGCCAATTCAGAGAACTTCAAGAGCAAGTGAACGCCATACCCGGGGACTGCAGCAGATGGCGCAAATGCCCTTCTTCCAGCTAACAGCCAGGGCCTCATTGAAGATTCAGAAATATGAAGAGGCTGAAAAAGACTGCCCACAAGCTCTTTTATTCCGTGGCTCACATTCTAAAGTTTTCGTCAGAAGAGGAACTGAAAGAACATTGCTGGGAAAGCTAAATGAGGCCAAACCAGATTTTGAAACTGTTTCACTTCTGGAACCTGGAAAAAAGCAAGCAGTAACTGAGCTTTATAAAATGAAAAAGGAATTAATTGAGAAAGGACACTAGGATGTCTTTCTCAACTCTACACGAAAACAAAATGTGATAAAACCCATTGGTCATCCCCCCCAGCTTGGATAAACTGAACTGCTCGAGAAGTTATTATGGAAGAACCTGGTAACTTGATAGACTATTGGTGTGCAGATAGCACCACTGCGACTACTCCAGAGAGGAGTCCTGTTACTCTAGTGAATGAAACAGCCACGGGCACTTCCAGAAGAATTCAAGCCAAGATGACCCTTTGCCTGCGAGCGACACTCTAAAAGCCAAAGTATTACAAATAAAAGAAAACAGTGATATTTCAGCTCTGCAACCTCAAGTCGGTTAGGAACGGGCCTATGTTAATCTCTGAGTGAGAAGATTTCTAGAGGTAGAACAAACACCCGCCCAGTTTGTCACAACTGTTCTTCCTCCAATTCTTACAAACTCATTTCAGCTTGAATCTGATTTCAGGCAACGGAAAAGTTCTCTAGACATGTAACATTATTTAAAGCAAATTGAACCATCATTATATCCTAAGTTTTCTGGGAGAATCTAGATCCAGATGTATTCAGTCAAATCATTACAATTCAGCATGACTTCTACATTGAGAAAGAAAAGCCATCAACTCCTCTTTGAAAATCTTGCAAAGACTTTCTGGACTTAATACGGCAGTGATGTTTATGTCAGAACCTGAGGAAGATAATACATATATTATTCAATCACATAAAAACAAATCAGGGTTGACTGGTAATTCTGTTGTTGCATAGCTCAAGAAAAGATAATGGTGGTTGATTTCCATTTTTGTTTAAATTATTGTTTTTGACTTTCATATATAAATTTTTTTTTCTGAAATAATTTTTTTGTTTTGCTTTTAAAAAACCTTAAGAAAAGAAATAGTAATATCAGCAGATGGCGTAATGGTTATGTTACTGGACTCTCACATGTCCGACTTAGGTTCGAGTCCTGGACCTGGAGGTTTGAAGCTCACACCAAGCGCATGTGCGTGCATGCCCAAGATTCCAGGAAGAGAATGGAGGAGAAGGGATTGCAATGTGACCATCTCCCTGGGGTGGGGGGGAGTTGATTTCTTGCTGTCTGTCTCTATCTCTATCTGACTTTTCAGAGCGTGCACACACCCTATAGGAAAAATCTCTCTCTCAAAAAAAAATATTAATAATTGTAAATGGGCTTAACTCACCTATATAAATAAAATTTTTTTTGAGAGGTTTTTGCTATAGGGAGCGTGCACTCGCCAGAGAGAGACAGAGAGACAGAAAGCGAGAAATCACCCCCCAGGGGGAATGGTCACACCGCAATCCCTTCTCCTCCATTCTCCTCTTGGGATCTTGGGCACGCACGCACACGCACCTGGCGTGAGTTTTAAGCCACTGGGTCCGGGACACAAACCGCGGTCGACTACGTGGGAGTCCAGTGACATAGCAATTACGCTAACTGCTGGTCCTTAAATAAAAATATTTTTGAATTAGGTTAAAAGAAACACTTGCTTGCAATAGACAGGAGACACATGTATTAGGTTGTCAGGAAAATCATAAAGTGTTTTTTTGTTTCTTTTTTCTTTTTCTTTCTTTTCTTTTTTTTGGAGAGAGATTTTTGCTATAGGGTGTGTGCACTCATCAGAGAGACAGAAAGTGAGAAATCACCCCCCAGGGTGGATGGCCAGACCGCAATCCTATCTCATCTCCTCTTGGGATTTTGGGCATCAATGCACACGTACCCAGCATGAGTTTCAGGTCGCCGAGTGTGGGACTCAAACTGCGGTCGACGTACCCAGCATGAGTTTCAGGTCGCTGAGTGTGGGACTCGAACTGCGGTCGACTGCGTGGAAGTTCAGCTACATAACCATTTCACCATCTGCTGGTCCCACATGAAGGATTTTTCTATGCAAAAATGTGTCACAGCCTTCCCGATGACCCAATAAAACAAAGCACCTCAGAAATATTTATTCATTTATTTAACAAAATAATGGTCAAACATATAGCAAGAGAATGAAAACAAACAGGAAGCAGAGATCATACAATCTTATTACTAAACAAAGTGAAATTCAGACAAAAAGTTAGTGTGACAAGAAGGGCACTTTATAGGGATCAGCAGCTGGCATAATGGTTATGTCGCTGGACTTCCACGTAGCCAACTGTGGTCCGAGTCCTAGACCCAGCAGTTGAAATCCACACTGGGTGCGTGTGCTTGCGTGCCCAAGATCCTGAGAGAAGAATGGAGGAGAAGGGATTGAGGCATAGTCATACCTCCAGGAGTATGATTTCTCGCTTTCTGTCTATCTCTTTTTTGTCTCTTTGGTGAGTGCATGTGCCCTATAGCAAAAATCTCTCTCTCTCAAAAAAAAAAGAGAAGGGCACTTTATAATATAAAGAGTAAAATTCATGTGAATATATGAGAGATACATTTAAGTTCTAAATAGCAGAATAAGCCACTTTCGTAGAGCAGACATTTGGGATTAGATACAAAAGAAATATTCAGATATGTGCTACTAATAGGAGACTTTAATTTCCTTTCCAAGACTAGAAGGTCAAGTGGACAAAAAAATACAAACACAAGAGATATTAGTAACAATAAAAATTATACACGATGGTTCTATATTGAACTTTCTTCATTGAAAATTGAGAACTCTTTTTCAAGTTACAACAAAATAAAAATAGACTATATATTATGGCAAAAAATCCCTCATTTTTTATTTATTTATTTTTTTTAAGAGAGAGAGTTTTGCTATAGGGTTATTGTGCTTTCCGGAGAGACAGGAGGATTTCACTACAGGGTGCGTGCGCTAGCCAGACAGACAGAGAGAGACATAGAGAAAGAAAATGTGAAATCACCCCCCAGGGGGGATGGCCACGCCACAGTCCCTTCTCCTCCATTCTCCTCTCAGGATTTTTGGGCACACATGCGCACATGTCCAGTGTGAGTTTCAAGCTGCAGAGTTAGGCACTCAAATTGCAGTGGGCCGTGTGCGAGTCCAGCGCCTTAACCACTATGCCACTTGTTGGCCCCAGCCTCAATACATTTAAACAAGTAGAAACAATATAAAAATTATTTTCTAACAATAATGGAGCAAGCTAGATAATAGATAGAATATTGGGAAAGATAAAAATTCCACTCTACATGGAAACTTAAATCAACTGCCTCTTTCTTGGAATAGAGAGAAAATGAAAAAGATAAACTAAACATTTTCTAGAAACATGATCACTAAAAATCACATTTTGGTCTGGCCAGTGGTGAAAGTGCACAAGCCCTATAGCAAAACCAAAAAAAAAAAAAAAAAAAAAAAAAAAAACACA
>NW_006203493.1:416787-419935 GCF_000334495.1 Tupaia belangeri chinensis
TTAGGGGCCAGCAGATGGTGTAGTGGTTAAGATGCTGGATTCACTCCAGAGTCTTCACCTACCTGATGCAGGATGAAACGGGCCACCCAGAGATGACTCCTGCGCTGATCCCTTCACAAGGTCCTATTTGGAATTCCCACTGCTCGGGATTCATCCCCACAACCTTGGTTCCGGCATACAAGCAGTGGTGAACTTCCGTAATATCCCTTCCATAGGCTTCCTCTGCTCCCACTCCATAGTAACATGGACCTTGGGGCCCAGGGAAGCCATTGGAAGGCCAACCCAAGGGGTGCCCATCTGTCCCCATCAGAGCATATTCCTGCTCCATTCCGAACCGGGGTACTGCTCACCATGCCCCTTATCCATTTACAAGTGGGCCTTAAACTGGTCTCTGCAGGCTTTCAATTGTACTTGATAACTTCACAGAACACCAGCTTGTTGGGATGAGATACGTGTCACCGTTGGAACCCTCAGACTGGAATGTGCTAGAGCCATTGAAATTCCACTCTGGCAACTCTTCCACTCACTTGGGCTCATGGTCCAGGATCCAGGTCTGGCAGCGCAATCCTTCCCCAGTGCCATCGATCCAGATCCAGATGGCCTGGGCTTTCTCGCCTCGAGGCAGGGACATGTACACCTGCCTGAGGCCTTCGTTCAGGTGGGAACTTGCTGAGGTGGCCATGGTGGAAGATGTTCTGGGCAGTGAGCAGAGGAGAGGGCAAGCTGGCAGGTGAGAGTGAGGAGAAAGAGGTGAGGAGACCAGGGCTGCTCGGGGATGTCGCTCTACTCTCATCCTCAGCTCTGCCTAAATTTACTTACTAATATTGATGTAAAAATCCCAAATAAAATATTACCAACATTAAAAATTGCACATCTAGTGCCAGCTGGTGGTGTGGTGGTTAGGGCACTGGATCCCACATGGCCAACTGCGCTATTCGAGTCCCAGACCCAGTGGTTTGAAAAACAAGTCAGGTGTGTGTCTAAAATCCCAGCAGGAGAGTGGAGGGAAAGGGATTGTAGCATTACCATCTCCCGTAGTGGGTGATTTCTCGCATTTTCACAAAAAAAGCATATAAGGATCAAATTGTATTTGTTTTAGAAAACCTTTTTGAAGTTCATAACAGTTATAATTTCAGTGGGTATTTCTTAGGAATAATGTGTTCAAGTGAATACATTTTGGGAACAAAATCCCACCAACACGTACTTTTCCAGGATGATGAAGTAGACAAAAGCAGGAGAATGGTGTCACAGGGCACCCGGGAATCTAAGGTGTGGGGAGGCCCACCCATCTGAAGGTCGTATAGAAAGTGGTTGCTGACTTGAGACCCCTATGCTTTGGTTCCTCCTTCCATGGATTCTCGCGGTGTAGAATCATGGATTTGCTTTGGACACCACAATTCTAACCAGTTAGTTCTGTTGTTTCTCACATCCTTTCCTGTTACCTTTCCCCCCATGTGCCATCTCCCTCAGTCTAGCAATCCAAACTATCTCCCCCACCGTGGGAGAATTAAACTAATGGACTAATGGTCTGAGCTGGCAAAGTTCTTAGTGTAGTGCATCCCTTCAATTAAACTGCAGCGCAACACACAGAGTTCCCTAAAAATATGTTTTAATTTTCTGCCTCAACTCCGTTTATTCTTAGAACTCCTCCAGGGCAGTTTGGGGTATCTTTCTGGTGGTGGGAGGGAGGAGAAGGAAGAATATTTGCATTTCAATGAACAGTTTATTTCAATTTTAAAGTCATCGCGATAGCAGATGAAGGGATGTTTTTGTTAGATGATAAAGTGAAAGATGACTTTCTACCCCTCTAAGAAACAATCACAC
Source organism: Tupaia belangeri chinensis (assembly GCF_000334495.1). NCBI lineage: Eukaryota > Metazoa > Chordata > Mammalia > Scandentia > Tupaiidae > Tupaia > Tupaia belangeri. Next base: position 418,612 of record NW_006203493.1, read on the forward strand.
ATACACCCAACGTCTCTTACTCCCCAGAGAATGGGGAGGCAAAGAGGAAGAGGGATGCAAAATACAGCTTGAGCAAAAAAGCACAGAACAGCTTCTATCTATATAAGGCAGGGCTCTTGGCTGAAGTCAGACAGGAAGAGAAAGCTCAAAAGACTCCACCCTATTTCTTTTTTTTTTTTGAAGTTTATTTAAGTAGAAGAAAAAAATAAAAATGTGAGAGAAAGAAACTGACCAGAACTTCTCCTTTTATGAATGGTCTCCTCAGAGCTGTAAAATCGGTCTGATAGGCTGGCTGAGCTGGGGCTGTAGACATCGACACTAGACACAGAAAATGACTCAAAATAGCTCCCACTGGACCCCTTGTTTGCTTCAATCTATTCGAACTGTGTCAGAGGTCATTGACGAAGGAGGCCCACAGGTTGGGATGTGAAACTTTACTGCTTTCTCGGCTCAGTTCCTCTGGCCGGGCTTCAGGGCACTCCTTGCTTGTCAAACATAGATCACTGATTTTGTTAGATAAGATCCACTTTCCTAGCACCACATAGTTAAAATTCTTTTAAAAAATTGCATTAATTAAATAGAAAAGTTTTGTGCACTGATTTCGTTAGATAAGATCTGACTTCCCCACTTTCCTAGCACCACATAGTTAAAATTCTTTTAAAAAATTGCATTAATTAAATAGAAAAGTTTTGTGCTATCAGCTATGCTGTTTGTGGGAGATAGGATTATTAATTTATTTAATAGTTGGAAAAGTGATGATGCATTTTTGCATAGAAAAATACGTCATGACTTTTCCAACAACTATATACACACACACACACACACACACACATATATATATATGTTTCCTTCCCTTGCACCTCACACCCACCTTCCACCACCCACTCTCTGCCATCCATTTCCCCCCTTACAGTCTCTCGCATCCACACCCATCTTCTCCACCATCACATCTGGAGGTCTCTCAACCTCTGCCACAGAGTACAGAGTTAAAATAAAATTCTTAAATTATTTTCCCTTTTTAGTATCTTATCATTACAGGGCTGCTGAAGGTGGAGGAATAACGTTTTCCTGGGCTCCCAAGTAAGAAATACAGTGTAATAGGGAAAGCACGGCTTATGGGCTTACCACACGTTTGACCTTTGGTCCGTTCCTCCATTATTTCATCTGTAACAGGGAGATCGTGGTGTCTATGGCTCTAGGCGGATTGCTACTGTTCTTTCTTCTCTTTCTCTCACACACGAGCACACATTTATATAGTGCTTAGAAAACTAACTTGGGACCAGCGGTTGGTGTAGTGGTTATGTCACTGGACTCCCATGTAGTC
>NW_006203493.1:420525-421770 GCF_000334495.1 Tupaia belangeri chinensis
GCCTGGGGGTCCTACAGGGAGAGCGGGAAAGCGGAGAGGTTACCAAAACTTATCCCCCTAAGCATTCCCGACACTGGTTCACAAAAGTGGCACAAATTTAGGATTGGCTTTCCGCTGTCTCTCTCTCTCTTTTTCTTTGCTAGAGGGCACATGCACTCACTGGGGAGAGAGAGGGGGGAAATGAGAAAGCATGGGGAATGACCACCTGCAAAACCTTCTTCTCCATTTCTCGTCTTGGGATTTGGGGATATAAATACACCCACCCAACATGATTTTTAAGCTGTTGAGTCCAGTTTGAGATTTTTTTTTTTTAGAGGTTTTTGCTATAGGGCGTGCGCGCTCACTAGATAAGCAGGATAATAAAAGTGAAGAGAGAGCCAATAATGAATATATGATTTGAACTGCTTGCAAACACACCTTGGTTTTTAGGAAGAAGGTAGGGTTAAAGAAGGCTAGTTGAGTAAAGAACCAAAGGATCAAGTTTAATGAGGGTTTTCTCATATAAAAAAATCATTCATGGTAACTTTCCCACTATATAATCTAAGTCACAAATATTTAGTCCTTTTATCATTCACTTTAGAAGAAACTTTTTGAGAGAGAGAGAGAGAATTTTCACTATAGAGTCCATGTGCTTACCAGAGAGAGAGAAACATAAAATGAGAAAGCACCCCTGGGGTAGGGCCACATCACAATCCCTTCTCCTCCATTCTCCTCTCAGGATTTTGGGCATGCATGCACATGCACCTGGTGTGAGTTTTAAGCTGCCAGATCTGGTACTTGGACTGCAATCGACTGCGTCGGAGTCCAGCAATATAACCAATATGCCATCTGCTGGTCCCCATTGGTTAACATTTCTGTGCAGTCTAACTAGGTTTCCATGACCACAGTCTTTTCTGCCACAACCCAGGCTATGTGCGTTAGTGTACAAGCTGCATATCTTCAACCGGTCTGTGAGAATTTCTCCTAAGCTCTCTAAAAGTCCTGAGATCATTGTAAGTATAGCTGATATATTAAGTCTGCATACCTCTCAAGGCCTAAGTGACTTCAATTACCTTACTGTTTCTATTTCCTTTCTCAGTAGGCAAGTCAGATTTTAGATTTTAAAGCAAAGTTATTTATTTTTTTTAGGTTCTGTTATAGGGTGCATGTGGTTAGTTGGGTGCCTGAGAGCTGAGCTGAGAGAGAGAGAGAGAGAGAGAGAGAGAGAGAGAGAGAAGACCCCTCTCAGGGAAGAAAGACATGCCA
>NW_006203493.1:421783-425511 GCF_000334495.1 Tupaia belangeri chinensis
CTCTCAGGATTTTGGGCACGCATACACATGCAAAGAGCGTGTTTTTCAAACCTTGGGTTATGCAGTCAGCCATGTGGGATCCAGCGCCTTAACCTCTGCTCCACCTGCTGGCTCCAGATTTTAGATTTTATGGGCCTTAGACACAGGCCAGAAATGGAAAGAGCAGTCCTTCTAACTTTCTGGTCCAATATTTTATTCTCCCATCCTCCCTCACCACCCCTTACCGCCTATCAGCTCCTCTTCCCTCTAAATCCAAATACAAGCCCCTCATTTAATCGATATTCTCGAGCCCGTGATCTTTCTCCTCTCCTCCTGGTCTCTATTTAATCGCTGAGAGAAGCTGTTGAAGCCCAGCCGTGGTTTTGCCCACAGAGAAGAAACTGGCTGAGACTATTCTTCTTCTACCTTCTTGTGCTTTACTGCCCTGGTCATCTCCGTGTCATGTCCTCATTCGCTGAGAATCAAGCAGGGCGTTTTTCTCTATTTCTGAATGATGAGGTAAAATACGTGGGAGAGACTAAGGTAAGAGAGGGTAGGAGGAAGTGAGGAAGTTAAAACCCAGTGGTGTGTGTGATCACCCTGACTGCCTCAATCCCACACATGCCCTCTAGGGGGCGCCCCACATCGTCCATCTTTAGAAGCACTCACTCTCTTGGGGCTTATGCTTTGTGCAGTCTGGTCTGCCATTTCCTGGCTTTTGGTCAGGTTTCTAATTCACAACTCTTCGAATTTACCTGAGGTATGTGGAAGGGGAGGGCTCAACATTGTTGCTTCTGTCCCGTATCAGTTAGGTCAGACTGTGGGAGCAAACAACGCCCAGTGCCTTCATTAAACGGATATTGCTTTTCATTCACACACAGTCTGGGGTTGCCTGGGGTGGTTCTCTAGGGCAGCTGCCCTCTGTGAGGGTTCAGCTAATTAGACCACTGTTTATGTCACAGTTCTACCATTTCAACACGAGGCTGTCTTGGTTGACCAGAGAAAGAACAGTCTTGCCTGATGGTTAAATTCTTTGACTTCCAACCTTCTGTTCCCATTGGCCTGAACTAGATGCACAGCTCCAGGAGCGTGGGAAGTACAGTCTTCCAGTAACCAGAAGGTAGAAGATGAACAGTAGGGATCACTTGCCTACCTCCCTATCTTTCTCGTTATCTGTCAATAATCTTTCAGGAAGAAGTGATTTTTCCCACTGGAGAGATTCCAGAGCACTGACCAAGGGTGACCCCACTAAAAATGGGGGTCTCAGTACACACACACACACACACACACATGCACACACATGAGCACACAATTGTAATTCACCTTTCTTTTCTGAATCCTGTTTAATTAAAAGCTCACTATAGACTTTGTGCTGTTCGAATCCTGGACCCGGCGGCACACAATTGTAATTCACCTTTCTTTTCTGAATCCTGTTTAATTAAAAGCTCACTATAGACTTTGGTGAAAAGGGAGTCTTGTTCTCCTTAGTTATCGAATATATGTTTTCCCAACTCCTTTTTAGCAGAACAATTTGCCTGTTCTCAACTGAGTCCAGTAAAGCTATCAAACTGGAACTCCCTCATTCCTTTCTCTCTCTTTTTTAATCTGCAGCCTTCCTGTCTTCATTCTTGTATACACATGTTTTAGTCTGTTTGTGCTATTATAACAAAGTATTCAGGACTGGGCAATTTATAAAGAGCAGAAATTTATATATCACAGTTTTGGAGGCTGGCAGGTTTGGTATCTGGCGAGGGCTGTTCTCTGCTTCCAAGATGGAACCTTGTCACTGTGTCCTCCCATGACAGAGATGGAAGGGCAAAAAGTGCCACGATGGTTCACTCAAGCTCTTCTACAAGGTCCCTAATTCCATTTCCAGGGGCTCTGACTTCATTAACCACCTCCTAAAGGCCCTATTATTACTATCCATTGCTGATAAAGTTTCAGCACATGAATTTTAGGGAACATTCAGACCATGGCACTTTCCTTCTTGGTATTCTATTCAGCATCTTGGGGGAAATTTTTCCCTTTTTCTTTTTTCTTTTTTTAGAAAGATTTTTGCTCGCCAGAGAGACAGAGACAGAAAATGAGAAATCACCCCCCCCCCCGGAAGGATGGCAACAACCCAATCCCTTCTCCTCCATTCTCCTCTCAGGATCTTGGGCATGCTTGTACATGTACTCCGTGTGAACTTTAAGTCGCCAGGTCTGAGACTTGAACCACGGCCAACTATGTGGGAGTCCAGTGACCTAACCATTACACCATCTGCTGGCCCCTCCTTTCTTCTCTTTTTTATCCCCAGTTTCTCCTGTTTTCAGATGCCTTCCACTTGACCCAGAAAATGTCTTTATCCTTTAGTGCTGCTTTTCTTTCAGGTGAGATTTCTACTTTTTCCTTGTTTTCACTTTCAAAATTCTTTTAAGACTGTTTTCATCTGCTGATTTCATTTCTCATTTCCAGTTAAGTCTTTAGTGGCTTTTACCTTTAACACTGTGTCCTGTTGAAGGTTAATGGGGTCACACTATTAGAAAACACAATAATTATACTCTATCCTCATGAACATTTTTGCAGCATTTTATTCTTTGAGAATCCTTTCTTTCTTTCTTTCTTTCTTTTTTTTGGGGGGGGGAGGGAGAGGTTTTTGCTATAGGGCATGTGTGCTTAAAAAAAAAGAGAAATCACCCCCCGGGGGGATGGCCATGCAGCAATCCCCTCTCCTCCATTCTCCTCTCGGGATCCTGGGCATGCATGCACATGCGCCTGGTGTGAGTTTAAGCCACTGGGTCCAGGACTCGAACTGTGGTCTACTACGTGGAAGTTCAGTGACATAGCCATTATGCTAACTGCTGGTCCCTCCATTTATTTCTTCTTCTTTTTTTGTGGTCTCCTCAGCTTACAGGCAATCCTACTCTTGGAGTATTCTCTGTCCCTCTGTTTCTCTTCTGATGAGCCCTTCACTGAGTCCTCTCAAGGTGTGTGCTTTGGAGTTCTGTCCATTATTTTCTTTATTTACACACTCTTCGATGGGAAAGTCAACCACCCCACAGAAAGAGAGAACTTTTGGGTAGAATCGGCTTGACAGTACTACAATAAATGATAGCAGAATACATAATAAACATTCTTCTGCCTTAGTTCTTCCAGGGCCCCATTCTATGTAGAATATTTTTTTCCTTCTTATTTCAGCCCATTTCCACACATTTAAACTACTGTCAATGATTCTGCAGGTAAGTGATTTTTGAGTGGTTCAACACAACTTCGTGAAAGTACTTTACTTAGTACCCAGTGATGTCATGCTCTTCTGTCTTGATTGGTTATCAATCTGAGGAGTTTCAAATCCTGGGGAAGTCAGAAAGATATCTATACTTTCATTCTGAGGAAGCTCACGATTTTACTCTTATTTTTAATTTTTTTTTTTTTTCCAGAATGAGTTCTGGGTGGGTCCCTAGGGTGGTGACTCTGCTAGTGATTCTGATCAGGCTGGATTTCTCCTTGACTCAAGGCAGAGACTCTCCAGGTAAGAGCAGAGCAATTTCGGGGTGTGCACACACAAATTGCCGTGGGGGAGGGATGCCTTTTCCTACAGATCCAGGCTATGCACCAGGCTGAAGTGCATTCTGGCTCCAAAGGGCAGAATTTATCCCTTTTCCAGATAGCACTCCTTCCCCTCTCGCCCCATGAATGGGTTGCTGGGAAGGGACTTTTGTCCCAGAGCCACAGATTCCAGGAGAGGAGAGGCAGGAGGAGGGAAATAA
>NW_006203494.1:0-693 GCF_000334495.1 Tupaia belangeri chinensis
GACAGAGAGAGAAGGAAAGTGAGACAGCAAGACGCCAGGTCTGGGACTCGGACCAGGATCGGCCATGTGGGAGTCCAGTGCCTTAACTGCCATGCCACCTGCTGCCCTGAGGAACTTGTTTTCAAATCCAAAGACGTGAGCCATACTCCCTGCAGGTTGCTTCTGGTCTCTGGCCGCTCGCGGCATTGTGGTTAACAGACATCTGCCTTTTTAGAAGGGTTTTGTCCATTTCTGTTTGGCTTTTTATTTGTGTTTTTCTAACTTTCAAGAACTGCCAACTGCCAACACACTTGCAGGTCGTGGGGCACTGACCGGGAGGGTGCAGGTGTGGAAGGGGCACTAGGAGTCCGTGCTGTGGTGCCTCGTGGCAGGGCTGCACGCGTCACGGGGACTAGAAACGAAGCAAAGCAAAGGGTGACTTCTGGGCCTTTCTACCGTGACCTGTTATTTAAGGAAATGCTCGTGATTTCTTCTAAATAGGATGTAAACTTGTTTTAAATTACTCCCCACAGCCCTGCCTGCCAAGCACTCTACTGTAACTGACGCGGCAACCCTTCCCAGGGCCACTGCAGGTGCACAGGTGACACAAAAATGGCCCGAGGGGGGGATGGCAGGCCCATGCACATCGCTTAGGCGTCTGTGACTCGGCCTTAAGGTAGGTCAGGTTTTTTTTTTTTTTTTTTTTTTTTTTTT
>NW_006203494.1:853-5858 GCF_000334495.1 Tupaia belangeri chinensis
TTTAAGCCACCGGGTCTGGGACTCGAACCGCGGTCGACTATGTGGAAGTCCAGTGACATAGCCATTACGCTAACTGCTGGTCCCAAGATTTTTTTTTAATTAAAATAATTGTTTATTTAATTTTAGTTATTCATTTATTTTAATTTGATCAGAGAGAAACAGAGAGCAAGAGTGAGAAAGCAAGCCATCAGGTCTAGGACTTGAACTGTGGTCAGCCATGTGGGAGTATCTAGTGCCTTAACCACCACGCCACCTACTGGTTCCCATAGGTCAGTTTTAAAAAACTAAGTAGTGTCTTCCTACCTATCTCCAAATACATGTCAAGAAAAAAAGAAAGAAAATAAAAACGGTTTATGCCAAGCCAGTTCCATGGCGCAGCAGCGATGAGCTAGCTCAGTAGATGCTGGGACCCCGCGTGGCTACCACGGGCTGAGCCCTCGACCCGTCACTCTGAGACACAGACCGTGCCCACGAGCACCCGCAACCCGACGGGCTGGGAGGCTGGAGGAGCCGACTGAGGTGACCAGGTCTCGCAGCGGCGCCTCTGTCCTCACTCACGTGCTCGCACGCACTCGATCACAGGTAAAGAAAAAATGGTTAAAGTGGCAAATTATGTACTATACCGTAGCAAAAGGAAAAAGAAAAGAACACAAAGCCTTGTGCTGAGCTAACCCGTGGCGTGTGGTGAAGTGGGGGACCCACGCCAGCTGCGGGTTCACGGTGCAGATCTTGCAGCCCGAGAAGCTGGGGGCATGAGCATGCCCAAGACTGGGAGAGGGGAAGGCGGACGGACTGTGATGGGACTGCTTCCCAAGGGGGTGTCTGCTCACTCCCCGTCATCTGGCGAGCACACGCACACACCAGCAAATGAAAAAAGAAGGTCCAGGAGCCTCAACTCTCCGGGAAGATGGCGGCCCTGTCGGTGTCCGGCATTACCAGAAAAGGCTTCACGTGGCTAATCTCCAGGGCGCCACGCAGAGCATTTTGGTCTCCATCCAGAAAAGAAAAAGAACCAGAGGTGACTGAGACAGTGGAAGAGGAGAACCTATCCTGATGTGTCCACCCTTACGAAGCCGAACGTATGTACCACCTGAAGATCTCCAGAGTCATTCCATCCAGGTAAAGCTAAAAATGGGACGGTGGGTCATATTCACGGAAAGTAGGAAGAGAAACTGAGGAGGATGAACCGTCGAGTTCAGAAGGGAGTGTCGTGATGTTAAGACGGAACCCTGGTCGTGCGCCTGATAGGGCAACGACGAGTAAACGCTTAGGGTGCTAAGTTCCGAAGCTTCAGCGTTGGTCTCTGGAAGTGGTTGGGCTCAGTCACCTACCCTCTTGGCCTCACTCTTTTTATAACGAAAATACCGCACGTTTCCCTTCCGCTTCACTCATTCATTTATTAAGTAAACAGTATTGACCACATGTAGGAGGCACCGAGTGTGGTGTCAGCAAACATAAGACTTTTGGAACGATCTGCTTGAAAGGTGAACGTGGAAAATATCGGTAAACTAAATTCATCTGCAGGTTATGTTTCCTTCACAAGGAAGATTCAGAAATGAAGTGCAGCCTCCTCATTTTATGTGTTCACTCTGAATCACTCAGCAAGTAGGTATTAAACGCTTACTCTGAGCCAGCGTTCTCTAAACTCATAGGATACAGGAGCAAAACAAAGTCCCTTCTCATCCTCTAAGTACTCCGACTTATGAGGAAGCTGAGGCCCACAGAAGGGAAGTATTTTTATTTTTTCAAAAGTAACAAAGCAAAGTAATGACAAAACTGCATCTAGAACCTAAATCTTTTAATTCCCCATTTAGTGCCCCGTTGCATTGTGTGTAATTTGATGATACATTTGTATGATGTAGATAGCATTTAGGACATTAAAATTTACAGCGGGATGCCTTTTGGATTGTACATAAAAACTACATTCCAGAAGGATTTTTCTCATCAGATAATAAATATAATAGCTCTTATTCTTCCTTGGTTAGTGTTATTATATTGCAAATCTCTTCCAAGTGTATTTTATTTATTCCCTCAAATATTTTTGGACTGTTTACTGTATGCCAGGCTGTATTTTAGGTATTAAAGATAGACTTAAGTGTTAAGGATAAAGTGGTTAGTAAGATAGACCAAATCTTTGTCTTCATAGAACCTGTGTCTAATGAAGGAAAAATATTAACAGGTGTACAATATAATTTCAGAAACCAGTACACTATGAAGAAAACTAGAGCAGTATATAAGATTACTGAGATGAAAGAGATTTTTTTCTTTCATTCTTTTCAGTTGTATATATTTCAGGTGTAAAACTTGATGTTTTGATACACATATTGAACTGATTTCTACAGCCATGCTAATTAGCTAATTATCATATTCATCTCTCCACATAATTACCTTTTTTTTTTTTTTTTTGAAGTGTGGTGAGACTATTTAAGATTTACTTACTTAAAAGGCCAGGTGATGGCATAATGAACCTACATAGGAAAGGTTCCTGGAACCTCCCTGAGCATGCTAGGTGCCCATTAGTGCCCTTGATATGGCTGGCTGAGCCTCGAAGTGGATGCCTGCTTGGTGTTGCCTCTCTGTCTGTCTGTCTGTCTCTCTTTCACAGAAGAAAGAAATAAATAAACTAAAAAAAGATTTATTGTGGATGCCTGCTTGGTATTGATGTTGCCTCTCTGTCTGTCTCTCTTTCACAGAAGAAAGAAATAAATAAACTAAAAAAAGATTTATTGTCTTACCTAATTTCAAGAATACTCTATAGTAGTTACCATGCCATACATTTACATTTCTAGAATTTATCTTTATATAACAGTAACTGTTGGGTCATTGGGGAAGTCATGGTGTATTTTCCTGTGTTTCTCTATGCAAAAATGCCTCATAACTTTTTCAGTGACCCAGTACTTTTGACCAACATCTTCCCAATTCTTCTACCATTCTTGGTAACCAGAGTTCTACTTTCTGTTTTGATACATTTAACATTTTTAGCATCTACATATAAATGAGATTATGCAGTATTTCTCTATGTCTTGTTTATTTCACCTAGCATATGTCTTCTAGGTTCATGCATGCTGTAGCATATTTCCTTTATTAAAGATGAATAATAAACATTCCATACACACACACACTATCCATTTATCTGTCAAGGAGCATTTAGGTTTTCTTATCTCAGCTATTGTGAATAATGCAGCAATGAACATGGGAGTGCAGATATCTCTTCAAGATACTGATTAATTTTCTTTGGATACATAACCAAAAGAAGGATTGCTGCATTATATGATAGTTCTATTAATTTTTTGAGAAATCTCCATACTGTTTTCTATAATGAATTCCCACCAGTAGTATATAAAGATGACCTTTTTCTCTACATTCTCACCAATATTGGTTTTTCTGATACTGGCCATCATAATGAGTGTGAAGTAATATCTCATTGTGATGATCAGTGATGTCAAGCATCTTTTCCTTGTTAGCTAACTGTGTCTTCTTTAGAAAAATAACTTCAGAGAAGTAGAGGAGTTGAAGAGTGACTACTAGGGAACCAGCAGTTAGCGTAATGTCTATGTCGCTGGACTCCCATGTAGTTGACTGCGGTTCACGTCCCAGACTCGGTGGCTTAAAACTCACGCCGGGCGCGTGTGCGTGTGTGCCCAAGATCCCTAGAGGAGAATGGAGGAGAAGGGCTTGCGGCGTGACCATCCCCCCTGGGGGGTGATTTCTCGCTTTCTGTCTCTATGTCTCTGTCTGTCTGTCTGACGAGTGCACGTGCCCTATAGCGAAAACCTCTCCAAAAAAAAAAAAAAAGAGTGACTACTATATGAGGGGGCTAGAGAAGGATGTTGATTAATGGAAACAAAATTAAAGATATATAAGAGAAATAATTTCTATGGTTATTAAATACAGTAAGTTGGTTATAGTTAACAATTTGCCATGTATCTCAGAATAACAAAAATAATTTTTGAATGCCCCCAATAAACATGGCTGAATTAATGGATATACTAATTACCCTGATATAAGTAATACATTGTATTCTTGTACTGAAAATTACATTCCGCACACATATATACAATAATTATCTGTTGATTAAAACAAAAGTCAATCTAGGTCCTCTGTCCATTTTTTAATATGATTGGATTTTTTGATACTAGTTTGTTTCCTATATATTTTGGATGTCATCAGATACCTGATCAGATATATGCTTTAAAATAGTTTCTCCCAGTCTATAGGTTACCCTTTCATTTTATTGACTTTTCCCCTTTTTTTTGGTTTAATGTATTCTCACTTGTTTATTTTTGCTTTTTTCTTGTGTTTGTAGTCATATCTAAAAAGACATTGCCAATACCAATAGCAAGGAACTTTTTACCTATAATAGTTTTTATAGTTTCAGGTCTTATGTTTAAGTTTTCAGTTCATTTTGAGCTGATTTTTGAATATGGTGTTAGGTAATGTCTAATTTCATTCTTTTGCATGTTTTTCCACCACCATTTATTGAAAAGACTATCCTTTCCTCAGTATGCATTCTTGGCACCTATCAAAAAGTATGCATAGGCCACATAGACATAGATTTATATATGGATTCTCCATCCTGTTTCATTGATCTATGTGTCTGTTTTTATGCCAGAAGCATACTGTTTTGATTCCTATGGCATTTGTAATCAAATTTTAGATCATGAACTGCAATGCCTCCAACTTTTTTCTTTGGCTCAATATTGCTATTGTTATTTGGTCTTTTGTGATGCCATATGAACTTTGGGATTTTTTTTTTTCTATTTTCTTTGAAAAATATTGGAATCTTGATAGGCATTGCATTTAATCTGTAAATTGCTTTGGATCTTGTGGACATTTTAACAATATTGTTATTTCAATTCATGAAGATGGACTATCTTTCCATTTATTTGTGTCTTCTTTTGTTTCTTTTATCAGTGATTTATATTAATAGTTTTCAGTATACAGTTCTTTCATGTCCTTGGTTAAAGTTCTTCCTAGGTATTTTATATATATATATATTTTTTTT
>NW_006203494.1:5981-14951 GCF_000334495.1 Tupaia belangeri chinensis
ACTGCAGTCAACTACATGGGAATTCAGTGACATAGCCATTATGCTAACTGCTAGTTCCAGTATTTTAATATTTTAATGTTACTGGTAAATGGTTTTGTTGATATTTTTCACTTAGTTTATTGTTGATGTAAAGAAATATTACTGATTCCTGTATGTTGATTTTCTGTCCTGTAACTCACTGAATTTGTTTCTTAGTCCTAACAGATTTTTTTTTCTTTTTTTTTGCTATAGGGCGCATGCGCTTGCCAGACAGACAGAGAGAGACAGAGAGATAGAAAGCGAGAAATCACCCCCCAGGGGGGCTGGCCACGCTGCAATCCCTTCTCCTCTATTCTCCTCTCGGGATCTTGGGCATGCACGCACACGCGCCCGGCATGAGTTTTAAGCCACCGGGTCCGGGACTCGAACTGCGGTCGACTACCAGCGACATAGCCATTATGCTAACTGCTGGTCCCTTTTTTTTGAAGAGATTTTTGCTACAGGGAGCATGCTTTCTCCAGAAAGACAGAGAGACATAAAGCGAGAAATCATCCCCTAGGGCGGAGGGCCATGCCGTAATCCCTTTTCTTCCATTCTCCTCTCAGAATCCTGAGCATGCACCCACAGGCGCCCAGTGTGAGTTTAAGCCACTGGGTCCAGGACTCAAATCACGGTCGGCTACATGGGAGTCCAGCGACAGAGCCATTATGCCAACTGCTGGTCCCCCTAATAGATTTTTTAATGGATCTTTGTGTTTTATTGTTTTTTTTAACTTACAGGATTATTTCATCCATAGAAATCATTTTACTATTTTCTTTCTGGTTTGGAAGCCTTTTATTTCTTTTTATACTCCAATAGCTCTGATAAAACATCTAGTACTATGTTAATAGAAATGGCCCGAATGGACATTCTTGTCTTAAAGGAAAAAATTTTCATTTTTCCTATGATTATGTTAGCTGCTGGCTTTTTCTAGACAGCTTTGTATTGTGTTGAGATAAGTTCCTTCTATACATGTTTCTTTTAGAGTTTTTATCATGATATACTTTTTTTGCATTTATTGAGATGATTAGGTGGTTTTACTTTGATTCTGTTAATGTGGTATATCACATTTATTGGTTTGCATATTGCATCAACTGTGGATTTATTCCAGGGATAAATCCTACTCAGTCATAATGTAAAGTGTTTTTGATATACTGTTGAATTTGGTTTGCTAGTATTTTATTGAGAATTTTTGCATGTTTATTTTTCAGGGATTGTGCTGTGAAGTGTTTTGATTTTTTTGTTCTTTTTGTTTTATTTCATGTCTTTGTCTGCCTTGGTATCAGGGTGAGGCTGGCCTCACAAAATTAGTTTAAAATGTTCCTTTTTTATTTTTTTGAAGAGTTTAAGAATAATTGGTGTTCTTTGAATGTTTGGTGGAATTAACTATTTTGTGTTAAGAACTAAAGCACTGGCTCCAATAAACCACAAAGATGACAGTTTAAAGAGACAGAAATCTATCAGTACCCTATGGTTAAGTCAGCATCTTTCAGTGAGCTAGGACAGATACTGCCTTTTCAAGCTAAACAAATGTACACAAAATTAGCCTATTTAATGTTAGGTGAAGAAACATGTAAGTCTAAAAAAAATATATTTACTACCAATGATGTGCTTACTTTTTATCGAAGTATCTTGTGTTCATCATGGACGTTTTTCTGGATTTTACCATGTTAAATGTTAACTTATTTTTACATGCAAATAGTGTGAATTGTTTTACCCACATGGGAACACTGACTATAAAAAGATGACATACCACATGCATTAAGTGCCTTTAATTGAACTGCCAACAAGTTGTCTAGTTACATTTGAAAAAAATACCACCCACAAACTGGGTAGTAACTAAGTCTCTAGGTTACATATTCAAAACTAAGAGGATTAAAAATTAAATAAACAAATCTTGAGATCCAGATAAGGGAGTTCTGTTGCATATAGGCTAATCAATGCCAGTGGTACTCCTTGGCTATAGAAGACTGGAAGACATCCTAATAACTCTACTCAGAACATTTAGTTCAAGTAGCCTTTTCCAGTTTCCAACTTATGAATAAAGATAATATTTTGTTGATTCTTTTTCAAAAATTCTTTTGCAAGTTGCTTTATTTGCAATGCCACCTTTTAAAAGATCACTAAAATTAACTAGATAATTCGGCTATGCAGAAATAGCCTTACAAAAGGAGAAAAAGCCCAAAATATCATTTTCTATAGAGAACTCATAGTTCAGTTTTATTTAAAGCAAAGAAAAAGGAAACCTGATTATACTAAAAGAAACTCAGCCATAGGTTTAGAATCTGTATTTAAACTACACATGCAATGAGGACAATATTCTGCTAATACAGTTGATTTGCTGCTGCATTTGTCTCCTGTTTATCTAGTGTTTATAAATGAAACAGTGCAACTAGTATTTGGAACAATCTTTAGAGTTACAGTATGAAACATATTTCACTTCTTTTCATATTACTGGTTCTCTTTGTGTACCTGGGCTTCTTTCTTAAATAAATTCATTTTTTGATATTGAAGATTTCATGAATCTCCTTGGGAGTTTTTCTCTTAATACTGGCAGTTAACATCAAGCAGACCTTTGATATCTAGTAGTTTGTAGTCAAGGTAAGTTTAAAAGTCTTCTTTGGTCATCTTTCAGGAATTCTTAGTCTCCAACACTGCCACACACAAAAAAACAAAATGGTCCACAAAACATTTTCCTTTCCTTCTGAAGGTTTTACCATGCATTGTTATCATTAACCAGTCTTTTGCTATTAAACTTAAATGGCCAGTTGAGACAAACTGTTCTGAGACTGTTCTTCCACCACTAATTATTACTGGGGTGATAGGAATTAGGGATATTCATTTAGTCTTCTGAGCTTTCTGGGCAGACTTGGTGACCTTACTAGTTCTAGCAACTTTCTTGTCCACAATTTTGATGACACCCACAGCAACTCTCTGTCTCATATCACGAATGGCAAAACAACCCAGAGGAGGCTAGTCAGAGAAGCTCTCAACACATGGGCTTGCCAGAAACCATATCAACATTAGCAGCATCACCAGATTTCAAAAATTTAGGGCCATCTTTTGACTTTTTACCAGAACGGTGATTAATCTTTTCCTTCAGCTTAGCAAACTTGCAAGCAATGTGAGCTGTGTGACAATCTAGTACAAGGGCATAGCCAGCACTGGTTTGGCCTGGATGATCAGGATCAAGTCCTGAACAGTGAAGCCAACTGCTTCCATTGGTGTGTTATTTTTGCTGTCACCAGTAAAATCGAACATCTTTGAATGACATGTTCTTGACATTGAAACCCAGGTTGTCCTCCGGAAGAGCTTCACTCAGACCTCCATGGTGCATTTCAACAGACTTTACTACAGTTGTCACATTGACTGGTGCAGAGGTGACCACCATACCAGATTTGAGCACAGTAGTCACCACTCGGCCCACAGGGACAGTGCCAATACCACCAATTTTGTACACATCCTGGAGGGGCAGACACAAGGGCTTGTCAGTTGGATGAGTTGGTAGCAGGATGCAATCCAGAGCTTCAAGCAGTGTTGTTCCACTGGCATTGCCATCTTTATGGGTGACTTTCCATCCCTTGAACCATGGCTAGTACTTGGCTCCAACATGTTTTCACCATTCCAGGCAGAAATTGGCACAAATGCTACTGTGTCAATAATTGTAGCCAATTTTCTTAATGTAGGTGCTGAGACAGAAATTGGCACAAATGCTACTGTGTCGATAATTGTAGCCAATTTCCTTAATGTAGGTGCTGACTACTTTAACAATTTCCTCGTATCTCTTCTGACTGCAGGGTGGCTCAGTAGAATCCATTTTGTTAACACCAACAATTAGTTGTTTCACACCCAGTGTGTAAGCCAGAAGGAAGGGCATGTTCCTGGGTCTGTGCTCTGTGCGTTCTTGGAGATACCAGCTTCAAATTTAGCAACACCAGCAGCAACAATCAGGACAACACAGACAGCTTCAAATTAAGCAACACCAGCAGCAACAATCAGAACAGCACAGTCAGCTTGAGGTGTGCCTATAATGTTTTTGATAAAGTCTCTGTGTCCTGGGGCATCAATGATAGTCACATAAAACTTGCTGGTCTCACATGTCCACAGAGAGATATCAGTGGTCATACCACGCTCACGTTCAATTTTCAGTTTAACCAAGACTCAGGCATATTTGAAGAGCCCTTTCCCATCTCAGCAGCCTCCTCAAAATTTTTCAATGGTTCCTTTGTCGATCCCACCACATTTGTAGATGAGATGGCCAGTAGTGGTGGACTTGCTGGAGTCTACGCGTCCAATGACAATGATATTGATGTGAGTCTTCTTTCCCATTTTGGCTTTGATTTAGTGGTGATTTTCATGACACCTGTGTTCTGGCGGCAAACCCATTGCAAAAAGGAGTAACTTTTTTTTTTTTTAAAAGAGAATTATTTATTTATTTAAATCCATTTATTACTATTATTTTTTAATTTGACCAGACAGAGATGGAGAAAGGGAAAACGAGAAAGCAAGCCACCAGGTCCAGAAATCAAACCACAGTGCCCTCAACCACTACCATCTGCTGGCCCCCTGAAGGACCTTTTAAACATATTGTTCCATTAACATTTTATAGAGGAACTGAGTTAACATTCATTATCCATTTCCAAATCTTCCAACATTGTCTCATAGTCATAGATTTTTTGGGCAAATTCCACATCAACTTCAAATATCTTCATCAGAACTCTGCAGCTTAATTGAAAACATGGTTTTTAGTCTCAAAAAGATGGCTGGCCAGAGGCTGATGAGAGTAGAGTGGCATCAGCAGAGGATAAGACAAAGAAAACAAGGCTACTATCCATATGACATTTCATTAGGGACCAAATTCTAACTCTTAGGGGACAAACCATTACCCAAAATAGCACTGATTTCTGGTGTCATCCCATTGTAATCTGAAAAGATATTTGATATGATTTTGATCTTAAATTTGTTAAGATTTATTTTTAGCCTTAATATGTACTCTTTCCTAGAGAATGTATTATGTATGCTTGAGAAGAATGTGTATTCTCTATTAGGTAGAAAATTCTGTATATATTTGTTAGGTCTGTTTAATCTATAATATTATTTAAGTCTACCATTTCTTTACTGATTTTCTCTGGATGTTCTATCCATTATTGAAAATGGGTTATTGGGGCCAGCAGGTAGCATAAATGTTAAGCACTGGATTGCACATGGCCAACCATAATTTGAGTCCTGGACCCAGCATCTTGAAAATCTCACCTGGTATGTGTACATGTGTGCCCGGAATCCTGAAAGGAGAATGGAGGAGAAGGATTATAGCATGACCATCCCTGCTGGTGGCAGGGACGGGAGGGGTCATTTCTCACTTCTCTGGCAACCACTTGCACCCTATAGTAAAAATTAAAAAAACAAAAAGAAGGAGAAGAAGAAAAAGAAAATGGGATATTGAATTCTACTATGATTGTATTGCTGTCAATTTCTCCTTTCAGATCTGTCGATTTTGCTTTGTATACTTCAGTGATCTCATGTTGCATGCATATATGGAAAATGGAAAATGCATATATGTATGGATTTCAAATTTTTTACACTCATACTTTAATTTTGTGTGTCCTTGAATGTAAAATTAGTTTCTTGTGGGTAGCATTTAGCATTTTTAATCCATTCAGCACTCTATCTTTTAGAGGAAGTGTTTAATCCATTTATGTTAATTACTTTTCATTTTGAATGTGATGAGGTGTGACTGGAGAGATTTGAGGAGAATATAGGAGGTAAGGAAGTAGAGATTGTTCAGAGAACTCTTTGGAGGAATTTTTATCGATAAGGTATATGGTACATAAAAAAATTCATGGAGCTGAGGGGAAATTTTTTCTTTTAAAGATTGGTGATAGCACAGCCTGTATGTTCTGAGAATAGTCAAGTAGATAATCAGGAACTGATAAAGAATTGATGCAAAAAGAGTGGCCAATTGCTAGAACAGTTCTTGAATTAGAATAGCATTACCATATTGGCCAGGCACTATTTCATTTTTAGTATCTCCAATACTAAAATTGGTTATACAGGGATGACCAATCCCAATTAAATGCCAACTTCATGAGAAACTGAAATCCCTAGGTAGTTCATGAACAAAGCTTTTATTAAGCGCTTAAATGGTGTGTCAAGCAGAGTCCCTCATGTTGATCCACATACTCAATAATAGAAATTCAAGCAGTTGTTAAATGTGTTTTCAGAGAACCTCAAAGTCAATAAAATAAGTATCTGTATTCCAGAGTTTATAATCTGGTACAATCATTCTCATCCAGGGACAAGTCTGCCCACCTGGGATATTTAGCCATGTCTTTTGATCGTCATATCTAGGGGACAAGCGTGCTACTGACAACTAGTAGTCAGAGGGTCAGGGATGCTGCTGTACTTCCTGCAGTGAACAGATAGGCCCTCACAACAAGGATTTATCTGGTCCAAAATGTCAATAGTGTTGAGACTGAGAAAGCCTGATCTAGTAAATGGGGTAAAAATACAAAGAAAATTAAAACTCGGGAGGATATGATGTGCTCTGAGGGCAATATGAAATGCTGAGGAGATCAGAGAAACTTCTGTTTGGGGAAATCAGGTAAAACTTCTTATGGGTTCATTTGAATAGGACATGGAGCATATATAGGTGATTACTGAAAAGTGAGGTTAGAGGGAGAGATTGGGGCTGGATCTTGGAGGGCTAGGAATCCCAAAAGAATGATTTATCTTCGCCCATTTTGAAGAATATATATATATATACACATATATATATATGAATGATTTCTTTTTTGGAGAGAGGTTTTTGCTATGAGGGCGCAGGCACCGGAGAGATAGAAAGAAACAGAAAGTGAGAAACCACCCTCTCTGGGGGGGTGGGGGGGGCTGCCACAGTCCCTTCTCTGTTCTCCTCTTGGGATCTTGGGCACGCACACCCACATGCCTGGTGTGAAGTTTAAGCTACTGGGTCTGGGTCTCAAACTGGTTGACTACGTGGGAGTCTAGCAATATAACCATTATGCCATCTGCTGGTCCCAAAGAATTCTTACCATATGTAAAACGTACTTAGCTTGTTTTCTTACTTAGCCAATTCATTTCAACTATTATTATTTGAAGGGACATTTCTTCTTATTCTTTGTTTTCCACAGTGTCCAAAGAGTAGTATGTGTACAAGTTATTTATTGATTTGGTTTGTTCCAGGAACTGCTCTGCTGAACACGTTTTTCCTGAGTGGGGGGCTATGAATTAGAAATAGACATAGCAAACACACAAAGGCATACAAGTATAGAAAAGTGAGAATCGGGTGGGCCCGACTTCTCTGATAGAAAAAGCCACGCCCATGAACCAGCCTCCAGTTTATTATTTTATAGGGCAGAAAATGGGGGTGCTGAACATGTTTTTCCTGAGCGGGGGGCTATGAATTAGACACAGCAAACACACAAAGGCATACAAGTATAGAAAAGTGAGAATCGGGTGGGCCCGACTTCTCTGATAGAAAAAGCCACGACCATGAACCAGCCTCCAGTTTATTATTTTATAGGACAGAAAATGGGGGAAGAAGAAGTGGAATGCAAAGACAGTTTTCAGATGTTAATCGACTGTTGATGTGAAAATGACTGGTTCCATTTGGTTTCTTCTGATCTTTTTGGGCAAAATTCAATTAACACATGGGGCTTCCTTAGACTGATATTGCTTTGCAGTAGCAGCAGTTAGTATATTTCTATTTTAATGCTTTCATAGCTATGCAAATAAAGCTCATGAACAGCATTTGTGCATATATCTGAATGTGACCTTGTTTGTTCAGAATGGCCATTCTCCACAGGTTTGGTAAGCAAAGTTTGGTTTGCTATGTGTCAACTTCATTAATACAAGGAACCAAAGATACATATGTGATTTTTGACCTTTCCAGAAAAGAAAAAGAACCAGTGGTAACTGAGACAGTAGAAGAGAAGAAAGAACCTATCCTGATGTGTCCACCCTTACGAAGCCGAACATATATACCACCTGAAGATCTCCAGAATCATTTGGAGTCTTGTGTTAAGGAAGTTTTTGGTTCATCTCTTTCCACTAATTGGCAGGACATCTCCTTGGAAGATGTTCATCAGAAATTCAGTCTCTTGGCACATTTAGCTGATGACTTAGGCCATGCAGTGCCTAACTCCAAGCTTCACCAAATGTGTAGAGTAAAGGATGTTCTTGACTTCTACAGTATCCCTGTTCAAGACAGATCTAAATTTGATGAACTTAATGCCAGTAATCTGCCTCCAAATTTGAAAATCACTTGGAATTACTGAGCAATTCAGAAGAGAAATACAATGAAATAATTTCTTTCCCTGAGCACAAAGGTTGCTTATTAGACCTTTCGATACTTTACCAGGTGAAATGCTATCAAAACTTCTCTCAACACACTTTTTCTGAAGAACACATCCCTTTTTTCCCCTTATATCAAGAATTAGCAAATAAATAGTAGTATTTTCTATTTTCACATTTGCTGAAACCATTTTTTTTAATGGAGTCAGGTCACTAATAATTTATGGAAGTTTTCATCTTTGGAAGACATTATAATTGGGTTGAAAACTGGAGGCCGTTAAAAGTTCAGATGTGGTCTTCACACTTCATAGGCGTAAAGTAATAGTTGCAAGAACAAGTTTTAATCCTTTTAGGATTCTTAAATCTAAGAATTATATGTAGCACATATACAAATAAGCAGACTTGTAGATATTTATAGAAGAAACATAAAAAATGTGATATATATTATAAAAAACTGTTTCTATCCTGCAAGTACAAATAGTAGAAAATGATACTGTTCATTCTGGATTAATCTCTTGGAATTAAACTAGACTTCTTAAAAAAATAAAAAATAAGGTCCAGTAGGCGGTGTAGCGGTTGAGGCGCTAGATTCCCATGTGGTCGACTGTGGTTCGAGTCCCGGAACCGGTGGCTGGAAATCCC
>NW_006203494.1:15114-20095 GCF_000334495.1 Tupaia belangeri chinensis
TCAACCCACCTTTCCCCACATCTACCTCTTCCCCTTAAGCTCCAGCCGCCATCACCTCTGGCCATCCACCTTGGCTCACTGTAACCAGGGCTGGTGAGCCAGACTGATGCCATCCTGTTCAAATAAAAAGTAGCGTTCCCCTCTCAGCCTCGCACTCTGCCATTTCTCACAGGAACGCCAAGGAGACAACGGCCAGCCTGGAGCTGAGACGAGGGCGTCCCGTCCAGCCACCACTGAAACGCCTGTCTTGAAGGCGAATCGTTTGAGGGCTAGCCAGTGGTGTGGAGGGTAAGGCGGCCGGATCCCACATGGCCAGCTCATGGTTTGAATCTTGGATCTGCTGGCTTGAAAATCACGCTGGGTTTGTTTGTGTATCTCAAGTCCCGAGAGGAGAATGGAGGATGGATGTGGGCCATGCTCCTGGGTGTGATTTTTCACTTTTCCGCTCTCTCTCCTCGTCAAGTGCATGCACTTACAGCAAAAACTAAAAAGAAAATACAAAACAATGAATTGCTTGATTGTGCCCCTTAGCTAAGACGAAACTTCCGTCTCAGACTCACCACCCGATCTAGGCCTTTCTGTGCTTCTCTCCAGGAGCCCTCAGCTCCACCACGCCTCCTTCCCTGTAAGAGCACGGGCAGGGCTGGCAGGGGGTGTGGTGGGTGACGCTCTGGATTCCCACATGGCCAACCGTGGTTTGAGTCCCGGAACTGGTGGCTTACTTTCTCACTCTCTTGTCAAATTAAATGAGTGAAGAAATAAAATTAAGTAATTATTAAAAAAAAAAAAAAAAGAAAGAAAAAGAAAAAAGAAAGAGCACCTGTAAGTTGGCCGACCAGTCAGGTATTGTCACGTCTTCCCAGTGGGCACACACTAAGTACTAAGTTCTTTTTCCCTTTCTCATTGACAATTTTGCCTCTGTGTTTTGTTGAGTGGCAAAGGGTTGGACCTGCTCTGGAGACAGAGGATAAAGCTCCTTGTCCAACATCACTGCTTCATTCTCACCTATTTTCTGTCCCTTTTTCTCAAGAGACATTTTTTTAATAGTGCATATGCACTTGCCAGAGAGACAGAAAGACAAAAAGCAAGAAATCACCTCCTGGGGGATGGCCACACCACAATCCCTTCTCCATTCTCCTCTGGGTACTTCGGGCATACACGCACACATGCCAGGGTGAATTCCAAGCCGCCGGCTCCAGTTCTCGAACCATGGTTGGCCACATGGGAATCGAGTGCCTTAACCACTACACCACCTACTGGCCCCTCATCTATTTATTTATTTATTTTTAAAATAATTATTTTATTTAGCTTTATTTATTGGTTTATTTTAATTTGAGCAGAGAGGGATAGAGCGAGCGAGAGGGGTGAGGAGAGAGAGAGAGAAAGTGAGAAGGCAAGCTGCCAGGTCGAGGACTTGAACCACAGTTGGCCATGTGGGAATCCAGCGCCCTCCACCACACCTCCTCATCTATTTTATACATACAAGCCAGAGTGGTATTTAAAATTTTAAAATTTATAATTATTTTCAATTTGACTAGAGAGTGACAGGGAGAGAGGGAAAGTGAGAAAGCAAGCCACCAGGTCCCAGCCATGTGGGAGTACACCTTAACCACTATATCACGGCTGGCCCCAGGATGAGCTTTTGCAAGTGTGAATTGTTCCAACACTCTCCAGCTCAAAATCCTCCGGTGGCTTCCCATACCTGAGAATAAGACCCAAACTCTTCTCCAGGATTTGTCCTGCTGCCCCTGACCTATCCCCACACTGTCCTCTGCATGCACCCTCCAGGCTCAGCACCCACACCAGGCCTGTTACTCACATGTGCCCAGCTCTGGCGGCCTCAGGCCCTTTGCACATGCCTTCCCTGTTGGGAATGCTTGTCTGCATCTGGTTGGCCCTACTCTTACCTGCCTGCTCCATGGGTGCCCCCTGCCCGGACAGAGCTTCTCCCACATGCCCCCCCTTCTAGCTGCACTTCCTGTGTGAGCACTTAGGGTCGCCTGAAGCCCGAGAAGTCCTTGGGTACGCTTGTGTGCACCACCTGTCTCCTACCCTGGGCGTGAAAGCCAGCAGGAAAGGGCTGGGGCCCCAGATGTGGCTGTGCTCCCAGGGCCTGGCCCTGTGCCCACATCTCACCAGATGTCTGCTGCATGTTTACTGAACACATAAAATAGAAATTAGTTTGTTTTTTAAGAAAGTTTTGTTCCCAAGTTTGTGGATTGAGAAGTCATACCCACGACAGAAGCCAGTTACAATTTTTACCAGCCCCCACCCTCCAGCCTGGACCCATGCCACCCCTCAACAGGAAGGCTTTCTGGAGGTTTATTTAATTAAATCAATCAATTATATATATGATCAGTTATTTAATTAGGTTCTTGGCAAAAAATCTAGAACACCCATTTGTGAGGATAAACTCCATTTGTAAGGGCAAACACAGATCGCAGGTAGCCCTGGGGCTGAGGAACAGCTTTGATTTTTGGTAAAATTTACGAGTCCACAGCTTTCTGATCAATCTTGCGCTGCTCTGAAATCTCGTTATTTCTACTTCTCTGTGTCGAAGATCTCACCTTCCTGGCATCTGGGTTTTCACAGTTTCTTTTTCTTGAAGTAAGTATCAGTAAGGTCCTTTGGGATTTTTACTTTGCTAATAGCAATTTTTGTGGAGGTGGCAATGACAAATTTCTGGTGTGTTCCGTGCAGTGGAACTCAGTAGAGAAACAGCAGTCCAGTTACAAGTAGCAAGCCACTGCTCAGCTGCTTCAGGAAAACCACTCTCTTGCCCCTGTGGTGTCCAGTGAGAATGATCAGCTCGGGCCCGGAGTGGGGCTGGTTCACAGCTCTCTCATGTGCTGACTGGAGGGCTTTTGCCGTGGCTGAACAGCTTTCGAGGCACATCTTCAGTAGGACAATACCTAGGCATTTTGCGCAGCTCAACCACCCGGGTACCACCATTCTTGTCTCCAACTGGTTTGTGACAGTCACAAGAACCTTCTCCTTTTTCTTTTCGATCCTGGATCTGGTGGCCGAGTATTCCCTCTTGTACACAGCCTTCCTGGAATACATGGCAGACTGGGGGTATCTGCCGATGCCCCGGACTAGGACGGGGTTTCAGCTGTAATGAGGCTTCCCCTTCTTGGGCGTTTTAGCCTTGGGGTCACCCTTTTTAACCTTGCCACTGGCATCAGGTTTCTTCTCCTTAGTCTCCTGCTTTGCAGTTTTTTCACCTGCCATCCTCTTCACACCCTGCAGAAAACCTAAGCGAAAGAAATGAAGAATCTGGAAGGCATCTCAGTCGGCCCTGGGCATGTCAGACCTCCAGGTTTGGATGGCAAAACACTGGAGTCCTGAAACTGACTCTTCGCTTTCTGGAGATTTAAAGAGCTGCCCTGGCTGAAGCAAAGCATGCCTCTGAACTCCAGGAAGCCGTGCGGCAGCTGCTCACCATTCTGTCGTCACGTTCCTCCCCTTCCCTCTGCAGGTCGGCACAGTACTGCTGGCCAGCTCTTCTCCCGCAGCGCCCTCAAGGCCACGCCCAGCCCTCGCCAAGAGCACAGAGGAAGACTTGATGGGGCCAGAGGGACAGGTGCCCAGGGCTGACATTCCACAGACAGCCGTGAGCCCAGGTCGGTGAGGGACTTCAGCCCTGCCTTGCATTGGCACTGTCGGCTGGGTCCCCTGCTCTCCCTTGGCGTCTGAGACACCACTCTCTCCCATCTGCATGCTTGCTCAGCCCCTGCAGCCCTCCCTGGTGGGGCCTCTAGCTGCTGGGAGTCCCTCCCGGCTCAGGAAGGCTTGCTATCCTGTCGGCCCCAGGTAGTGCCACACAGTGCCTGGGTCGGCACCTCCACCCGAGTCCACCTTTGGCCTGGACCACCCCAGGGACATGGCAGAACGGAGCCCACAGCCTGCGAGTCTGCCCCGAAGCCCATGAGCATCTGTGACACCTCCAGACAAAGTGCTCTGTCTCCCAGGTCGCGGCCTCCCGCTCCGTGGGGATGCTTCCACAGCCAGGCATGCTGGCCAGAACCCTCCCTTCCTCTCCACCTCCCAGCTCCCCGTCTAGCCCCAACCCTGTGGGGTTTGTCTCCAAGTGTATCTTTCTCAGAACATTATCTACTTCTATGATTATTTTAAAATCTTGCTATAGGGAGCATGTGCTCACCAGAAGGAGGAGAGAGGGGAGAAGAGAGAGGGAGACAGGAGAGAGACGGTGAGAAAGCCAGCTGCCAGTCTGGGACTCGAACTGCAGTCAGCAGTGTGGGAGTCCAGTGCCTCAACCACCACGCCACCCGCCGGCCCTCTCGGGGCATCTTGAAGCTGCTCACTTCTCTCCATCACCCTCAGCCATCGCGGCTCACCCAGCTGCTGCGTTTACTCCAGCACTTGCAGTCTACCCTCCTGGCTGTCAAGATTTTAAGAATATAAATCCAGGGGCCGGCAGGTGGCACCGTGCTGGCCCGCACAGAGCTGGCTCACGTCCGGCCGCAGAGCTTGGAAAACACACTGGGCATAGTGCGTGTGCCCCACATCCTGAGCCCGAAGGAGGGACTGCGGCGTGGTGCCCCGGGATGATTTCTCACTTTGACTCTCTCTGTCTCTCTCTGGTGAGTGCATGCAGCCTGTAATAAAAACTTAAAAGAAAAAATACACAAATAAAAATCCAGCCATGTTCCTTCCCTGCTTAAGGACCTCCGGGCTTCTTCCTGCTGTCGTCTGAAACAAAACCACGCCATCTGAGAGGCCCCACAGATAGAGGGCAGTCCTCAAGAGCGTGGGCAGCCAAAGCCCCTTCCCCATCGTCCTGGCTCCAGGGTTTTAAATACCCATATGCATGTACACCCAGACCGGGACTTGAACCTACCACGTGAGACCCAGCCACCCTCGCCTCCAGTCTCTCTCTTTTTCTTGCTATAGGGCGCGTGTGCTCACCAGACAAAGAGAGACAGAGACAGAAAGCGAGAAATCACCCCCAGGGGGGATG
>NW_006203494.1:20926-21563 GCF_000334495.1 Tupaia belangeri chinensis
CATCCTCCTCCCGGGCCCTGGGGCACGCCAGCGGCTGCCTGTCCATCGGCTCCTCTGGCTGCCCAAGCACACAACTTCTAAGCAGGAGGGCTTGGGCAGGCAGTGTGGCCCCCGACCCACACTTCCTCTCCCCTTTAAAAAGGAATTTGAGGTAAAATTCACGTAAAACTAACTGTTTTTTGGAAAAGTTTTTGCTATAGGACACATGTGCTTCCCAGGGGGACAGAGACAGAAAGTGAGAAACCACCCCCCGGGAGGCCTGCCTCCACACTGCCCCGGGATTGCGGGCACAAACACCAGGTGTGAGTGGAGGCTGGCCATGCCCCTGCCTGCTGTGACCCTGCGGCCCACTCCACACTCGAAGCTGCCAACTGGCCTGCCTCAGCCTCTCAGGGGGTGTTCGAAGTGTCTCCCCAACTCGGAAGGCCCCTTCCCAGGGTCCCTCCGCCGGCCCGGTTCCCATCCCGCCCACGGGGGACTTCCGACTTGCGTCCTCTGAAGCTCTGGTCGGCCTGCAGGTGGCGAGAACCCCAAGGACACGCACCAGTACGCGGGTGCAAGCTCGTCCTCCGCACTGCGCCTGCAGTGCCCAGGGGACTGCGCCCCGGGACGCGTGGATGGGGGCTGCGGGGGGGCT
>NW_006203494.1:22013-22285 GCF_000334495.1 Tupaia belangeri chinensis
CCCGCCGACGGCGGGCAGAAGGGCTCGGCGCGCGCACGGCAGCTCCCTGGAAACCAGAGGGGACGGGTCCACACAGGGCGGTATCGCGAGAAGCGCGGCTGCGCGGCGCGGAGCAGGCGGGGCGAGGGCTGCACGGCTGACGCCGAGGCCGCAGCGGAGTCCGCCCCGGGCGGGCGCCGTGAGGCGCCTTACATAAGCGCGGCCTTAGCGTCACGGTGCGTCCTCCATCCCAGACCCAATCAGAGATGCCGATAGCCCCGGGTTCCGCCTCT
>NW_006203494.1:22486-31389 GCF_000334495.1 Tupaia belangeri chinensis
CCCGCGGGGCCTGCGCCGGACCGGGGGCCCGGGCCCCCATGCCCTTCCCGGTGCTGGGCGAGCGGGCGCTGCCGGAGGAGCCGCACGGACACCAGCCCGCCTGGAGCCCAGGTGGCCCGGCTGTAAGCAAGGACGTGCCAGCGCCGCGCGAGGACCTGCAGCTGGACTTGCGCGTTCGATTGGTGGCCTTCGGTCCTCAGCCCCCAGCCGCTGATTAGTTTTACCCCTGAAGGTCCGACTTCTCTTTTCCAGCTGCTCGTCCACTTTTGTGTGTAAGTGATTGGAGGAGCGGTGAGGCTGCCCAGGCCCGCGGAAGAACGAGGTCGAGACGTCCCAGATTACCTCGGATCGATAGTCTGTAATTCCATGGCACTCAACTTCCCGTGGCTTTCCTTTGCCACCTGGGTCTGAGAGCACACAGATGCTTAAGTGTCCTTTTTGCTTTCAAAAAAGAGAAAATTTTACAGATACATGCGGTTTTAAGTTTTATGCACATTAAGAACAATAATCAGCACTTTCTGTCTCTCAAGCAAACCTGTTCAAAATCAGTGACAGAAGAACCAGGAGTAGGATCCTAGGTTTTGGTGCCCAGGCTGGGGCTGATTCACACAGGAGTGCTTTACACTTCTTCCAGTTCCAAAGGCATTCTTAAGTGACACACACCCCTACAGCAGGGTGGCAGTGGCACTTTCACAGGGAGGAACAGAAGGTCTCTAAAGGTGAGGTGGCTCACTGAGGCACCATGCTTATGCTGGAGCAGTTCCCAGGCCTTCCCTGCCCAGGGCTTCTCCACTCTGAGCGCCTTTGAAAATCGCATGCTCATTTCGTTTCAGGAATGAAAGATGCCTGATTGCACACCCCGTTGTGAAGTGCACCTACTGCAGGACCGAGTACCAGCAGGAGAGGTAGGGTTGTCCTTGTCCCTGACAGCCGGCCATGTGCCCTTTCCTCTTGGGACCTGATGTGCTTCATTCCACGTCCTACCTGTGCCATCCATGGCACTCCGGGTCTGCAGTCTCCTATTCTAACACGGCAGAGGGGGTGTGATTCATGTATCATTCCCTGGTCACTGTCTGTTGATTGCCGAAACTTTTCAGTTACTTATTTTAGCCCTAGAACATTCTATGTGTCATTAAGACCTTTCAACTCTGATAGACCAGTCTCACAACAGTAAAATGAGGTCCTGTCCCAGCAGGTGCACGTCTGTCAGGCCAGAGAAGATAGGTGGGGAGACGGCGGTCCAACAGAGGCCTTGTAGCCCCAGTCACATCTGAAACTCACTCCCCTCTACACTTGCTTCGTGTGGGTCTCATTTTTTAAGCTGAGAAAACACGTAGGTGTGAGTGAATGCTCACCTTTGGGACTTGACAGCAGCAGGGTGAATTATCGGCACATTGCAAGTTTGACTTTTGTGGCCCTTTTTTAACTGTCAGTGATCCAGCCCTCAGCAGGTGGGGTCCCTTTGCTAGCTCTTAGACACCAGGGAACTTCAAAATATTCCTAGAAAAAGGTATAAGTGTATTTTGGTACAAAACACTTTTAAATCCATGCATTGTTTTTTCATAATATGGATTTTCTATGAACTTTCTTAAGACCCCCTTGTAGACCTAGAAGACCAGTTTTAATCAGCCTCATTTCAATTCTAGCAGTATTTCTTCTCCCACCATTTTATTATGAATATTTTGAAGCAAACAAAAAAAGGTTGAAATAGTCAATGAGCATCCACGTATGCACTGCTGAGTTCTGCGGGGCATGGGAACAGGGCCTGGGCTAAGCTCATGCTCACACAGACGCATTCGCGGGGCCCGGGTCAAACACATAGCTCACACGGACGCACTCGCGGGGCCTGGGTCGACCACAGAGCCCCCCACGGGCGCACTCGCGGGGCCCTGGTCAACCATGGAGCCCCTATGGGTGCACTCGCGGGCCTGGGTCGACCACGGAGCCCCCACGGGCACACTCGCGGTATTTCTGTCTCTCCGTCTCTGCCCACCAACCCATCTGTTGTTGCTGTTCTGATAGGTTTTTAACTTCACAGTAAAGCACATGCGAGAGAGAGAAGCATCCTCTACAGGGCCTGGTCTTGCCATGACCCCCTCACTTCAGGCATCTGGCCCTTCAGGACCTTGGACTGCTGCATGTTTTCCGGCCGACTGGCCAGCGACCTGAACTGCAGCTTGTGCGTAACTCCCAGCTCTGGAGCCGGGCCTCCTGGTGCATTCTAATGTTCAGCTGGCTCAGATCACGGGCTGCGTGTACATGCCTGGCGTGCTCAAGGAGGGCCCCGGTGCAAACCCAGAACCTTCTCTCTGTGGGCCGGTCGGTGTTACCAGGACATCACTACTTGGCCCCAGGATCGCCCACATCTTAAGAGGTCATCAGTGAGTCCCCAAATCATGTTGCTGTGCAGAGCATTACCGTCACCTGAGAGTCCACTTGTCCCCATCCCAGGCAGGCCCACCCGCCTGCCTCCCCACGCAGCCACTGTGCTGGCATTTCCCTCGTGGACTGGCTCTGCCTGTTGCAGAACTTTGGGCAGAACACGCTAGAACACTCTGGAGGCTTCACGTTTTAGCTTTACACTTAGGTCGTGGTCCCTCAGAGTAATTTGTGTGTAGGGTTACGATGTGAACCTTGACCCTTAGTTATGCCACACACAGATTAATTCAAGCCCAGCACAGAGATGATGTTTGCTAAGATGTCAGGGACAGCTGTGTGTCAACAGAGTACTCCAGTGGGTCTAGGTGGCGGGCCAGCCAGGTGCTGTGGAGGTCAAGGTGCTGGATCCTTCATGGCCAGCCTCATGTTCAAGTGTTGGACCTGGAGGCTTGAAAAACATGCTGGTCCCCACATGTGCCCCAAACCCCGAGAGGAGAGTGGACAAGGGATTGCAGTGTGGCCACCATCCCGGGGAATGCTTTCTCAGTCTCTCCCCTCCCCAGCCCAGGGAGCACATGGGCCCTAGGGCAGAAACAAAAGATCTTTGCCCCCGTGCCTGTTTCCCCACCTCTGGGATTTAAGTGCTTCACTCGAGGAGGAGCACAAGGACAGAAGCAGGTCAGTGTGGACAGATGCAGGTCATGCCCCGAACACAGACGGCACCTTACCGGGTCATACCCCGAACACAGACCGCGCCCCTGAACACAGACGGCGCCTTACCGGGTCATGCCCCGAACACAGACTGCACCCCTGAACACGGACAGCACCTTACCGGGTCATACCCCGAACACAGACTGCGCCCCTGAACACAGACCGCGCCTTACCGGGTCATACCCCGAACACAGACTGCGCCCCTGAACACAGACAGCACCTTACCGGGTCATACCCCAAACACAGACCGCGCCCCTGAACACAGATGGCACCTTACCGGGTCATGCCCTAAACACAGACCGCACCTTACCCGGTCATACCCCGAACACAGACTGCGCCTTACCAGGTCATGCCCCGAACACACAGACCGCGCCTTACCGGGTCATGCCCCGAACAGACAGACCGCGCCTTACCTGAGCCAGGGAGAACTGGTTTCTCTTCCGACCCATTTCAGTCTAATATAATGTTTTGCAGGTCTCTTCCATGTCTGTTCACTTACTGACACTTAGACAGGTCAGAATCAGAGTAACTCACTTTCCATTGGGCTGGCAGGTGGCATGGTGGTTAAAGGTCCTGGATTCCCACATGGCCAACCACGGTTCAAGTCCCAGACCTGGTGGCTAGCTTTCCCGCTTTCTCTTTCTTTTTCTCTCTCTGTCTCTGGTCAAATTAAAAAAAGATAATAATAATAATCAGGAGCCAGCAGTTAGCGTAATGGCCATGTCGCTGGACTCCCACGTAGTCGACCACGGTTCACGTCCTGGACCTGGTGGCTTAAAACTCACGCCGGGCGCGTGTGCGTGCGTGCCCAAGATCCCGAGAGGAGAATGGAGGAGAAGGGATTACGGCGTGACCATCCCCCCTGGGGGTGATTTCTCGCTTTCTGTCTCTATGTCTCTCTGTCTGCCTGGCGAGCACACGCGCCCTATAGCGAAAACCTCTCAAAAATAAAATAATAAAAAATGGAAATAGATAAGTAAATAATTCTTTTTTAATGAGAGAGAAAGAAGTAACTCACTTCCCATCTTAACCAAAGCCTCGTTCATGTGCAGTAGTAAAACGAATCACCACATACTAAGAGTTATTGGCCAGCTGCTCAAACTTCAGTTAACCAGTGTCCAGACCCTATTTGACCTTGGCCCTTAGCAACGAGCACATTCCGTGGGCTCCGGTTTCCAGATGGTCTAAGAAAGCCTCGTGTCTTCTTCCTCCGCAGTAAGACCAGCACGATATGCAAGAAGTGCGCGCAAAACGTGCAGCTGTACGGGACGGTGAGTGGCCGCGAGCTGACGGCGCGCGCTCGGGGCTCTCGGCGTCGCGTGCTCCACGGCCCGCTAATGTGATGGTGGCCTTAGAGCTAGCTGTGTCCAGGGGCAGTGCAGCGACAGGCGTTACCAAGGAGCCCGGTCAGGATCTGGCTCCTGCACAGGAAGGAGAGAGGAAGGTCCTGACGACGTGACCCCTCTGGCCCCAGCTGCTTGCTCCCTTTGCTGAGGGCTCCTCCCCCGTGTAAAGGGTCAGGCCTCTATGCAGGCGTCCCTCCGACATGCTCACCCAGGGAAGGGCAGAGGCCCCTGAGCTTTGGACGCACTGACTGTTTTCTCCGAGAGGCTGGTCCTGTTGAATGTCTCTGCAAAGTCTCAGCACACACACGAGCGGGTTTTTGTTGTTTGTTCAATTATTTTCAAATTGATAGTCCTAAGCAGAAAGAAACTGTACCTAGTGTTAAAAATTGGGCTTGGAACCAGCAGTTAGCGTAATGGCTATCTCGCTGGACTCCCATGTAGTCGACCGCGGTTCATGTCTCGGACCCGGTGGCTTAAAACTCGCGCCAGGTACGTGTGCTTGCGTGCCCAAGATCCTGAGAGGAGAATGGAGGAGAAGGGATTGTGGCATGGCCATCCCCCCTGGGGGGTGATTTCTCGCTTTCTGTCTCTATGTCTCTCTCTGTTTGGCGAGCGCACGCGCCCTATAGCGAAAACCTCTCCAAAAAAAAAAAGAAATTGGGCTTACTGGGACCAGCAAATGGCATGATGGTTACATCACTGGATTTCCAGGTAGTTCACTGCAGTTCGGGTCCCAGATTCAGCAGCTGCTGGGCGCGTGTGCATGTGCGTGCGTGCCCAAGACCCTGAGGGGAGGATGGAGCAGCAGGGATTGCGGGTGGCCATCCTCTCTGGGGGCGATTTCTCACTTTCTGTCTCTCTTGTGAGCACACACGCTCTATACCAAAAATCTCTCTTAGAAAGGCGGGGGCCGGGAACCAGCTGTTAGCGTAATGGCTATGTTGCTGGACTCCCACGTAGTCGACCGTGGTTCGCATCCCAGACCTGGTGGCTTGGAACTCACGCCAGGCGCGTGTGCGTGCATGCCCAAGATCCAGAGAGGAGAATGGAGGAGAAGGGATTGCGGCGTGACCATCCCCCCAGGGGTGATTTCTCGCTTTCTGTCTTTCTGTCTCTCTCTCTCTCTCTGTCTGGTGAGCACACGTGCCCTATAGCGAAAACCTCTAAAAAAAAAAAAAAAGAAAAAAAAGAAAGGCGGGGGCTTATTTATGATGTCGGGAGTACATTTATGCCATGACTTATGGAGTACGTAGTAAGAATTAATGTTTTAAGAAATGCACGGGTTGGGACCAGCAGATGGCATAATGGCTACGTTGCTGGACTCCCACATGACTGGCTGTAGTTTGGGCCCAGACCCAGCAGCTTGAAACTCATGCCAGGGGTGCGTGTGTGCCCAAATCCTGAGAGACGGCAGAGAAGAAGGGATTGCGGTGTGGCTGTCCCCCCAGGGTTGATTTCTCTCTTTCTGTCCCTGTCTCTGCTTCTCTGACTCTCCTGCAAGCACATGCGGCCAATAGCAAAAATCTCTAAAAAATGCACAGGTCATGTGTGTGTACAAGCCCCAAATCCCAAGAGGATCCCTCTGACAAGAGCGAGTAATAGTGAGTGCACAGGCATTTAGCGGCCTGCTCACAGGCCCCTGCCCCGTCTAGCCCAAGCCCTGCCAGTACTGCAGTGTGATCGCGGCCTTTATTGGCGGGAAGTGCCAGCGCTGCGCCAACTCAGAGAAGAAGTACGGGCCGCCATACTCCTGCGAGCAGTGCAAGCAGCAGTGCGCGTTTGACAGGAAGGACGACAGGAAGAAGGTGAGTCTGCACTCTGGACTTTATTCTTTCTCAGTGCGGATGGTGGGCCGGGTGTGTGAAAAAGGCGGATAAGGGCCAGCAGGTGGCGTGGTGGTTAAGGAGCTGCACTCCCACGTGACCCGCCGTGGTTCGAGCTTTGGACCTGGTGGCTTGCTTTTCACTTCTCTCTCTCCCATGAGCGTACATGCCCTATAGCAAATTAAAAGCAATAATGATAAATAAAATTAAATTTAAAAATTGTTTAAATTGAAACGGAGAATGTGTCGTTCTCAGGTCCTTTCCTGGTTCTGCTACTGACCTTGAAAACATTCAAACTATTATTTCTTCCATAATCAAATAGAGACCATTATAGGGCCAGCCAGATTGTGTGGTGGTTAACGTGACTGGATCCCACATGGTCAGCTATGTGACTTGAGTCTTGGACCCAGTGGCTGGAAAAACATGCTGGGGGCGTGTGTGTGCATGCCCAAAATCCCAGGGAGGGGGTGCACAGGGGACTTGGCATGTCGTCCTCCTGCCGGGGGGTGCTTTCTCATTTTTCTCTCCCCTTCGGTCTCTCTTTAGTAAGTATATGTGCCCTATGGCAAATTTATTTATTTATTTATTTTTGGCTATAGGGCGTATGCACTTGCCAGAGAGACAGAGCGAGACAGAGAGACAGAAAGTGAGAAATCACCCCCCAGGGGGGATGGCCACGCCGCAATCCCTTATCCTTCATTCTCTTCTTGGGGTCTTGGGCACGTATGCACACATGCCCGGCATGAGTTTAAGCCGCAAGGTCCAGGGATCGAACCACAGTCAACTACATGGGAGTTCAGCAACATAGCCATTACACCAACTGCTGGTCCTAGCCCTATGGCAAATTTAAAAAATTAAACCAAATTAAAATTTTTAAAAATGTAGAACATTCTGACATTTCATGAGAATTTGCTTTTCTTTTTTTTTCTTTTTTTGGAGAGGTTTTTGCTATAGGGCATGTGCACTCGCCAGACAGACAGAGAGAGACAGAGAGACAGAAAGCGAGAAATCACCCCCCCCAGGGGGGATGGCCATGCCGCAGTCCCTTCTCCATTCTCCTCTCGGGATCTTGGGCATGATTTTCAAGTCGCCACCTGATCCAGGACTCAAACTGTGGTTAGCTATGTGGAAATCCAGCACCTTAACCACTACGCCACCTGCTGGCCCCGAAAATGCTGTTCTCTTAAGTGAACAAACCCGATGTCTGCAACCTGGACGGCAGCCCCTGCCCGCTGTGCCTTATGCCAGTCACTGCGAGCTCTGACGGTGCCCGCTGGGGAATGCCGGCTGGGACTGGGATGCTCATCAGCTCCTGGTGGCCACGGCTAATGGAACTCCTCTACCGTTAAGTAAAGTAGTGCAGTGTGTAACAATGCTGAGAACACGTTTAACTTTATACATGTTAATAGTGGCTCAGAAATAACTAAAGGGTTGGCTGGCAGGTGGTGTGGTGGTGAAGGCGCTGGACTCGCACATGGCCGACCGCAGTTTGAGCCCTGGACCTGGCAGCTTGCTTTCTCCCTCTCTCCATCTCCATCTCGCTCTCTGTTTCTCCCTGGTCAAATTATAAATAAATAAATAAATAAATAGGGACCAGCAGTTGGCATAATGGCTGTGTTGCTGGACTCCCGTGTAGTCAACCATGGTTCGAGTCCCAGACCCAGTGGCTTAAACTCACGCTGGGCGCGTGTGCGTGTGTGCCCAAAATCCTTAAAAAAGAATGGAGGAGAAGGGATTGCTGTGTGGCCGTCCCCCCTGGGGGTGATTTCTCGCTTTCTGTCTCTCTGTCTCTCTGGCGAGCGCACGTGCCCTATAGCAAACCTCTCAAATAAGTAAATAAAGCTAAATAAATAATTATTTAAAAAAAAGAAAAAAAACCCCTAAAAGTTCATATATAATTACAATAAAAGGCTGAAATTTACCTTTATAAAAATTTCTAAAGCA
The DNA here is from genome assembly GCF_000334495.1 of Tupaia belangeri chinensis. Taxonomy (NCBI): domain Eukaryota; kingdom Metazoa; phylum Chordata; class Mammalia; order Scandentia; family Tupaiidae; genus Tupaia; species Tupaia belangeri. Next base: position 30,690 of record NW_006203494.1, read on the forward strand.
TATGAATAACTATCCCTTATAGAAAAAAACAAGTATTGGGCTTAAAAGAAAACCAACTTGAAGTTGGATGGCTTTTAAAGCATTATTTTATGAATAATATTTTAACTATTTCAACATCAGAGCTTTGTATGTAAATATATACATGAATGGTTCACAAGCTGAAAAACGTATCTGTCCTCTCTAGACGTATGTTTTTAAAAAGTCCCCCACAGAAGATGCTGTTCTCTCGTCTCCCCATCTTGCGCTTCATCAACACCTCTGATGCAGACGACATTATTACATCTCGTTAAAACGTGGCCCAGGGGGGCCGGCAGGTGGCGTGCTGGTTAAGGTGCTGCGCTCCCACGTGGCCAGCTGTGGTCTGAGCCTGGGACCTGGTGGCTGGCTTTCCTGCTTCCTCTCTCTTTGTCTCTCTCTGGCGAGCATGTATGCCTTGTAGTAAAAAGAAGGAAAAACATAAATAAAATTAAATCTTTTTTAGAAGATTATCTTATTTTATTTGTTATTGTTATTATTATTATTATTTTAACTTGACCAGAGAGACAGAGAGAGAAAAAGGGAAAGTGAGAAAGCAAGCCACCAGGTCAAGATTTGAACTGCAGTTGGCCATGTGGGAGTCTAGCACCTTAACCACTGCACCACTCACCGGCCCCTAAAATAAAATAATTCTTTTTTTTTTTTTTGGGAGAGGTTTTCCACA
>NW_006203494.1:31607-38168 GCF_000334495.1 Tupaia belangeri chinensis
ATTACGTTAACTGGTGGTTCCCAAATTAAAAAATTTTTTAAAAAAAAAAAAAAAAAGGTACCCAGAGGTCCCGACAGTGCACATCTGTGTACCTGTCCATATGTGGGCTGCATGCTCATACCACCCTCCACAGCCCTGCTTCCCCATTCCCTGCCTCCTCCCATCACTGGCTTTCCTATTAACCCCCTGAGGACAGGTTTGGGGCTGGGGCGCACTCACTGGGGTAAGGGGCGAGCGCTGCAACTCCCCTGACCCTGCTGCCCCAGACAATGACTGGAGCAGCCCCGTAGGCCACGCCCATCCCAGCCGCTGGGTCCAGGATTGTGGGTTGGAGTGATGGTGATGGCTCTGTGGGAATGGCCCCAAGGGCACTGGGCAGCACCTGCAGAAGTGACAGCCAGCCACAGCCCTGCCAGGGTGCAAGCTGTTGGGAGACGTGGGCAGGTCTAACCTCAGACTTGCTGCTGGCTGGGGGCGGGGGTGGAGGGCACAGGCTTTTTCTGACAAGATCAGAACACAGTCTAGTGGTTCAGACAGCCAGGTCCCACATGGCTGACAGCGCAGTTCGAGTCCCAGGCCCGGCAGCTTGAGACCCATGCTGGGTGTTTGTGTGTGCCCAGAATTCTGACGGGAGGGTTGGAGAAGGCTGGCTGTGCCCCATGGGTGCCTCTTCCTCTCCGTCCTTTCTTTGACTCCGTCTCCCTCACTGGTGAGCACACATGCCCTCTGGCAAAAACAGAGTTCAAAAAGCCACTTCAGGGACCAGCAGTTAGCGTAATGGCTATGTCGCTGGCCTCCCACGTGGTCGACTGCAGTTCGAGTCCCGGCCCCGGTGGCTTAAAACTCACGCTGGGCGCATGTGCATGTGTGCCCAAGATCCCGAGAGGAGGATGGAGGAGAAGGGATTACGGCGTGACCATCCCCCCTGGGGGGTGATTTCTCACTTTCTGTCTCTCTGGCTCGCTCTGTCTGTCTGGTGAGCACACATGCCCTATAGCAAAAACCTCTCCAAAAAAAAAAAAAAAGAATTATTTAATTTGGGAACCAGCAGTTAGCGTAATGGCTATGTCGCTGGCCTCCCACGTGGTCGACTGCAGTTCGAGTCCCGGCCCCGGTGGCTTAAAACTCACGCTGGGCGCATGTGCATGTGTGCCCAAGATCCCGAGAGGAGGATGGAGGAGAAGGGATTACGGCGTGACCATCCCCCCTGGGGGGTGATTTCTCACTTTCTGTCTCTCTGGCTCGCTCTGTCTGTCTGGTGAGCACACATGCCCTATAGCAAAAACCTCTCCAAAAAAAAAAAAAAAGAATTATTTAATTTGGGAACCAGCAGTTAGCGTAATGGCTATGTCGCTGGCCTCCCACGTGGTCGACTGCAGTTCGAGTCCCGGCCCCGGTGGCTTAAAACTCACGCTGGGCGCATGTGCATGTGTGCCCAAGATCCCGAGAGGAGGATGGAGGAGAAGGGATTACGGCGTGACCATCCCCCCTGGGGGGTGATTTCTCACTTTCTGTCTCTCTGGCTCGCTCTGTCTGTCTGGTGAGCACACATGCCCTATAGCAAAAACCTCTCCAAAAAAAAAAAAAAAGAATTATTTAATTTGGGAACCAGCAGTTAGCGTAATGGCTATGTCGCTGGCCTCCCACGTGGTCGACTGCAGTTCGAGTCCCGGCCCCGGTGGCTTAAAACTCACGCTGGGCGCATGTGCATGTGTGCCCAAGATCCCGAGAGGAGGATGGAGGAGAAGGGATTACGGCGTGACCATCCCCCCTGGGGGGTGATTTCTCACTTTCTGTCTCTCTGGCTCGCTCTGTCTGTCTGGTGAGCACACATGCCCTATAGCAAAAACCTCTCCAAAAAAAAAAAAAAAGAATTATTTAATTTGGGAACCAGCAGTTAGCGTAATGGCTATGTCGCTGGCCTCCCACGTGGTCGACTGCAGTTCGAGTCCCGGCCCCGGTGGCTTAAAACTCACGCTGGGCGCATGTGCATGTGTGCCCAAGATCCCGAGAGGAGGATGGAGGAGAAGGGATTACGGCGTGACCATCCCCCCTGGGGGGTGATTTCTCACTTTCTGTCTCTCTGGCTCGCTCTGTCTGTCTGGTGAGCACACATGCCCTATAGCAAAAACCTCTCCAAAAAAAAAAAAAAAGAATTATTTAATTTGGGAACCAGCAGTTAGCGTAATGGCTATGTCGCTGGCCTCCCACGTGGTCGACTGCAGTTCGAGTCCCGGCCCCGGTGGCTTAAAACTCACGCTGGGCGCATGTGCATGTGTGCCCAAGATCCCGAGAGGAGGATGGAGGAGAAGGGATTACGGCGTGACCATCCCCCCTGGGGGGTGATTTCTCACTTTCTGTCTCTCTGGCTCGCTCTGTCTGTCTGGTGAGCACACATGCCCTATAGCAAAAACCTCTCCAAAAAAAAAAAAAAAGAATTATTTAATTTGGGAACCAGCAGTTAGCGTAATGGCTATGTCGCTGGCCTCCCACGTGGTCGACTGCAGTTCGAGTCCCGGCCCCGGTGGCTTAAAACTCACGCTGGGCGCATGTGCATGTGTGCCCAAGATCCCGAGAGGAGGATGGAGGAGAAGGGATTACGGCGTGACCATCCCCCCTGGGGGGTGATTTCTCACTTTCTGTCTCTCTGGCTCGCTCTGTCTGTCTGGTGAGCACACATGCCCTATAGCAAAAACCTCTCCAAAAAAAAAAAAAAAGAATTATTTAATTTGGGAACCAGCAGTTAGCGTAATGGCTATGTCGCTGGCCTCCCACGTGGTCGACTGCAGTTCGAGTCCCGGCCCCGGTGGCTTAAAACTCACGCTGGGCGCATGTGCATGTGTGCCCAAGATCCCGAGAGGAGGATGGAGGAGAAGGGATTACGGCGTGACCATCCCCCCTGGGGGGTGATTTCTCACTTTCTGTCTCTCTGGCTCGCTCTGTCTGTCTGGTGAGCACACATGCCCTATAGCAAAAACCTCTCCAAAAAAAAAAAAAAAGAATTATTTAATTTGGGAACCAGCAGTTAGCGTAATGGCTATGTCGCTGGCCTCCCACGTGGTCGACTGCAGTTCGAGTCCCGGCCCCGGTGGCTTAAAACTCACGCTGGGCGCATGTGCATGTGTGCCCAAGATCCCGAGAGGAGGATGGAGGAGAAGGGATTACGGCGTGACCATCCCCCCTGGGGGGTGATTTCTCACTTTCTGTCTCTCTGGCTCGCTCTGTCTGTCTGGTGAGCACACATGCCCTATAGCAAAAACCTCTCCAAAAAAAAAAAAAAAGAATTATTTAATTTGGGAACCAGCAGTTAGCGTAATGGCTATGTCGCTGGCCTCCCACGTGGTCGACTGCAGTTCGAGTCCCGGCCCCGGTGGCTTAAAACTCACGCTGGGCGCATGTGCATGTGTGCCCAAGATCCCGAGAGGAGGATGGAGGAGAAGGGATTACGGCGTGACCATCCCCCCTGGGGGGTGATTTCTCACTTTCTGTCTCTCTGGCTCGCTCTGTCTGTCTGGTGAGCACACATGCCCTATAGCAAAAACCTCTCCAAAAAAAAAAAAAAAGAATTATTTAATTTGGGAACCAGCAGTTAGCGTAATGGCTATGTCGCTGGCCTCCCACGTGGTCGACTGCAGTTCGAGTCCCGGCCCCGGTGGCTTAAAACTCACGCTGGGCGCATGTGCATGTGTGCCCAAGATCCCGAGAGGAGGATGGAGGAGAAGGGATTACGGCGTGACCATCCCCCCTGGGGGGTGATTTCTCACTTTCTGTCTCTCTGGCTCGCTCTGTCTGTCTGGTGAGCACACATGCCCTATAGCAAAAACCTCTCCAAAAAAAAAAAAAAAAAAAAGCCACTTCACACACTTAGCCCATGTGTTTGTGACGGGTCACCAGACCCGGTTCAGGGATAACACTGCACTCCCTCCCAGGGACTGCCCCTGCAGTGACAGCCCGCCTGCTGCACAGAGGTGTCCGGCCTCGGTAACTGGACCCTTCGACCTCCCTAGCCTGTGGCCGCCCCCCACCTGCGGCCACTCCTCCAGGGACATGGCTGTGTCGTGCTGAGGGTACTGGGGCCCCGGCAGCCACTCACCCCTCACTTTCTTTCTTTCTACCTGCGAGGTCTCCGGCCTGCCATCTGCAAATGTTTATAAGGACTTAAAGCCGCAGTGCGGGGGGAGGTGCAGATGTGCTGGCCAGAGGCCACTGTGCTCAGGACACGAAGAGCCGGCTCAGGCCTGACACGGGCGAGCAGGGCTACCTGAGCCGTGTGCCACTCTCTTGAAGCTGCTGAGTGGGTTTTGTTTTTGTTTTTGTTTGTTTGCTAGAGGGGGTGTGTGCTCACCTGAGAGAGACAGAGACAGAGAGAGAAAGTATCCCCTGGGGATTGGCCACACCGCAGTCCCTTCTGTTCCTTTCGCTGGGATTTTGGACATACCTACTGCCCAGCCACTTCTCAAGCTGCCGGGTCTGGGCCGAGGTCGTGTGGGACTCAGCCCTCGTAGCCCCCAGGCCCAGAGCCGGCCCGGAGTAGGTTTACTTGTCCTCCCCACTGAAGTGCAGGTGCGGAGGTGAGGCACGCGTGAGCCGGCCCCGCATGGCCACTCCGCAGTGTACGCGTGTTTAAGAGCCACTTGCTGCGTGCGCTGGAAACACGCTGTTCTCACTTGCCAGTTAGAAACACCTCCTGGGGCAGGAGGTGGCAGGTGGTTATAGAACCAGACTCTCACATGGTTGACCATGGTTTGAGACCCAGACCCAGCGGCTTAAATTCATACTGGGTGCATGCCCAAAATCCCGAGAGGAGAGTGGAGAAGGGACTGTGGTGTGACCGTCCCCCTGGGGGTGATTTCTTCCTTTCCCTCTCACTACGTCTTTCTGATGAGCACACAGACTCTGGCAGAAACTCTAAAAAAATAAATAAATAAAAAACACTAAAAACACTTAGGGCATGGTAGTTAAGGCACTGGATTGTGGTTTGAGTCCCAGACCTGGCAGCTTGCTTTCTTACTGTCCCTCTCTCTGTCTCTGTCTCTCTCTCTGGTGAGGATATGTGCTCTCTAGCAGGTTAAACATAATAATAATGATAAATAAAATTAAATAATTTTAAAAAGTAAAAAACACATTCAAACCCTGAAGTATAAACTGTATTTTTTTAGAGTTATTTTGTTTAACTGTCTTTATCAATTAAAACCTATAGGGCATGTGTGCTCACCAGAAAGCCATATATAGACAGAGAGACAGAAAGCGAGAAATCACTCCCCAGGGGGGATGGCCAAGCCGCAATCCCTTCTCCTCCATTCTCCTCTCGGAATCTTGGACGCACACGCACCCGGCGTGAGTTTAAGCCACAGGATCCAGGACTCGAACCTCGGTTGACTACATGGGAGTCCAGCGACACAGCCATTACGCCAACTGCCGGTCCCTTCATTTTTTTTTTTTATTTTTAGTTTTTGATTTGATCAGAGAGAGAGAAAAAGGGAAAGTGAGAAAGCAAGCTGCCAGGTCCGGAACTTGAACCACTGCGCCATGCGGGAGTCCTGGCCGGCACCATGCCACCTGCTGGCCCATAAGCTGTATCTCACTCCGGTCTCTTCTCGGCCTGCTGAGCTGCTTGTGAACACCACGGAGATACTGTCTTTCCAGCTCCTGGCAGTGTTGCTCTAGTCTGTGTTTGCTAAGTTGAAGAAAAACAAAACAAAAAGGTACATACGATTAGGGACCAGCAGTTGGCGTAATGGCTATGCCGCTGGACTCCTATGTAGTCAACCATGGTTCGAGTCCCAGACTCGGCTTAAACTCATGCTGGGCGTGTGAGCGTGCGTGGCCAAGATCCCGACAGGAGAATGGAGGAGAAGGGATTGCGGCGTGACCATCCCTGCTGGGGGGTGATTTCTCGCTTTCTGTCTCTCTGTTTCTCTCTCTTTCTGGTGAGCACACACGCCCTATAGCAAAAAACCTCTCAAAAAAAAAGGTACATACAATTAGTAGCTGATGGGCCGGTCTGCGGCATGGTGTTTGAGGTGACTCAATCCCACATGGCGAACTGCGCAGTTCGAATCCCAGACCTGCAGCTTGAAAGACGCAAGCTGGTGCATTAGGGGAGTGGAGGAGGGACTGCAGTGCTGGGCACCCTCTGCCCTGCGTCTTGGGGGTGCATGCCTGTGCCAGACTGCTTCCTGCCGCTTTGTGGCCCCGTAGCCCGCACCCTGGACCCCACACTCAGCAGCCTGCGGCGGCCCTCTGAGCCTGTGCCCCGGTCCCCCGCAGCGGCCCTCCAAGCTGTGCGGGCCCGGCTCGGCCCACCTCGCTCACAGCACCTTAGCCCAGGCCTCAGCCTGGCCTGGCCCTGGCCCTGGCCTCGCCCTCACCCTGGCTTCGCCCTCACCCTCGCAGGTGGATGGGAAGCTGCTGTGCTGGCTGTGCGCGCTCTCGTACAAGCGGGTGCTGCAGAAAGCCCGGGAGCAGAGGCGGCACCTGGGCAGCGCGTCCCGGGCCGGACACCAGGAGAAGGAGCAGTACGGTCGCCTGAGTGGCGGGGGGGGCTTACGGCGGGGGGGG
>NW_006203494.1:38481-44603 GCF_000334495.1 Tupaia belangeri chinensis
GTGTGTCCTGCCTTTACGGCAGGTGAGCGCGAGCGGGGGACCTCGCCGTTAGGCCGTGGATACGTGTGTGTCCAGAGGCCTCAGATCCCTGTCTGTGCCTGGCAGGCAGTGCCTGCACTGGGGGGCAGTCTCCCTGGGAGAGGGATGTTCCCTGGCGGGGTGGGCCGCTCTCATCCCTGTCCGATGAGGGCATGAGGGCATGGCGGTGCACCTCCGCTTGTGCAGGGAATGCAGCATGGAGACAGGGCGTGTACCTGCACGGGAGGGACCGCCGTGGCTCCCTGCCGCTAGGCCGGCCTGCTCACCCCTGCATCGCGAGTTCTCTCAGGGCAGGCCCATGCAGACAGGAAGGGGAGTCGTGCCCTGGCCAAGAGGATGCAGGCGGTACGGAAGACAGACCTGCCCCCGTCTCTTAGGCCCGTGGGTTAGGGTTAGGTTCGGATCCCCAGTCAGCCTGAGATGCCAAGCAGGCACAGGAGCAGCAGGGTCGCCCGGAGCTGGAGGCCCCCCAGGGGTTACAGAGTGACCAGATGCTGTCCAGGGTGCTTCTCCCTGCCCCTGCCCCGTCTCTCTCCTCCCCTCCACGTGTGTGAGGCGAGAGACTGGCAGGCTGACAGACGGGGCAGGAGCCGAGTGGGAAGGCAGGTGCCAGGGCTCTCATGGGGGAGCCGGTGTTCCTCCCTGAGAGTAGGGTGGGGGAATTCAGTTTCGCAGTTGAGTTGGAGGTACCAAGGGGTTGTAGTAGGGGCTTACCTAGAACTCAGAGTGGTTTGGACGTGGCCACTGGGAGGTTGTAGGAGTCACGGGGAGTGGGAACGATTTGAAACTGCAGATTCCCTCAGGTCCGTCTGGAGTTCAGGTAGGGTCCAGGGTGGAGCCCGGCGAACTGCCGTGTACCGGATCAAAGGCAGCCATCTGGGGTCCATTTCCGGCCACCGAGGGCATGATTGTTGAGGCTGTGCTTGTCAGGTCCACAGCTCGAAGGCAGAGGAGAGAACTCTACACCATTGTGTGTTGGCAGGGGCGGCCAGAGGGCCATGAAGCGGCCGCCCAAGCACAGAGGGTGAACAGTGAGGACGTTTCTAGAAGGGTGGAGTGGCCAGCGCTCAGATCCTAGGGGAGGGCGTGTGAGGAGTGCTGAGATACCCCTCACCTGGGCTCCTCAGCTGCATGTCTGTCACAGGAAGAACTGTTGGCCTGAGCTGGCCTCCGGCTGGCATCATGAGGCCAGTCTGGGCTGAACCCCTGGGCTGAAACCAACTCCCAGCGCCACCATGGGACTCAGCCACCAGTAGGTTCCGAGGGGAGTGGAGAAGGGGCCTCGGTGTCCACGTGTGGCCGAGTTCAGGGCCCGCTTCACTGCTACCCTGCCTCGGGCAGTCCGGTGACCTTGATGACAGGGTCAGTTTCTGCCAAGTGGACCTCACCGAGTGCCGAGGGTGAAGGCCTGAACTGAGACAGCTGCACTTCTCGTGCGCGTTCTCACCCCAGGCCTAGCGCGGCCGGTTTAACTGAGGCCAGGGGTAGCTGTGGCCTGCGGGTGCCGTGGTGGCCTCCAGTGACGGAGGCTGCAGAGCTCCTGCACGGGAGACCTACCACCTGGCTGGCCCGTGGCGGGTGCTCATTGGCACGTTGTGTTCCTCTTTGATTTCTAATGTGTGTACTTTCTATTTTTACCATTAAAAGCCAGAAAACACTTTCCACATCTTCAATTCAAAATGAAATCCCAAAGAAAAAGTCCAAGTTTGAGTCCATCACAGCTAATGGAGACAGGTGAGCCAGCAGGGGTCGTGTGCGCATGCGTGTGAGGTGCACACGGTACGTGCGCACACACGTGTGAGATGCATGCACAGCGCTCCAAGCAGGGGCGCGTCTCGGTTGCGTCAGGCTCGGCTGTGGCGGTCTGGGGCCTTCCGAGGGGCTCCGCCAGGCGCTGCGGGCTCGTGATCAGCTGTACCGATGCTCCTGCATCTAGTCTGCCACTGGAAGACGCATGTCTGTGAGCTGGCGTGGTCACGGTGCAGTTCCCCGGCTCCGGTGGGAGCTGGTGGCTTGCCCTAGCTGCTGCCTCAGCCTGTAGCCTCCCGCCTCCCGGCAGTGGGGTTGGTTTCAGGACAGTGCTGGGGTAAGCCTGGGCTAAGGCAGTGCCGGGCGGGAGCCTGCAGTGCAGGTGTGGGGCCAGGAGGGCGGTGCGCAGATGCACAGTTCAAGCCTACGTGTGCACTTCCCTCCTCTCCCCTCTGTCTCTGAGTGGGCTCCTTCACGAGCTGCCCTGTCTTGGTGTCAAGCGTGCGGGAGCAATGTCCAACGTGCCCATCGGTCTGGGCCGTTTTCCTGTCCCCAGGCCCGGGCCTCCTGCACAGAGACCACCTGCCAGGCCCTTATCCCAAGCCCTGGGGGTCCTCTTCCTCTGGAACTCTCTCGTGCTCCCTGCAGCCGGTCCAGACTCGGGTCAGGCTGCCTGCTGTGTCCAGGCCTGCCCGTGGCTGGTCTTGAGGATCCACCTCTGTGACGTCTGCTCTTCCTTGCTGCCATTTTCTTTACCTTGACTTCAGACTGTAAGGTGCCTTCTTACAGCTGGATTTACCGACACTCAGCTTCTTTGTTTTTTTGGAGAGGTTTTTGCTATAGGGCACGTGCATTGAACCTTCTGGAAATACTTCACTTAGATAATCAGATTACCCACGGGAAGGAGTCCTAATGTCCGTCCGTCTTCCTGGCCACCTTCCTGTTGTATGAGCCCCCACCAGGTGGTCCTGGAGACAGTGGGTGTAGGTGTGGCCCAGGGAGGCCGTCAGCTGAGCTGGGCCTAGGTGTTTACCGCGGGGCGCCTGCGAGGAGGGGACTGTCCGGACGTGTGTGCTGTTGATGCCCGAGCCAGGACCCTGCCTTTACGCCCACCGCCTCCTGCGCTCACTGACACACAGCTGTGTGAGCGAGCGGGACACTGTCCACACCCCGGGGCACCCGCTCGCCTGAGCTTGCCTCCTCGCGGTGCCGTGGCTGCCTGCCCTCTGCGCAGACTCGCCACGCTACGGCTCAGGTGTCCCAGTGTGCTGCTGCCCAGCCCTGGTCCAGGCTGCCCTCCTCCTGGAGGAGGCTGACCCTCAACTCCACGCATGCCTTTCACGGTGTCCTCTGGGGATGATGCAATGAAAGATTTTCTCCTAAAGACAACGTGCTAATTTTTAAAGTAATTTACTCTTGTAGTTGGAAAATTTGGATAATTTTCCAATGACTTAAGTACACACACAGGGTCTATCTGAACATCTCACATCGGCCCTCTGAGCACCCTGGTCCCCTCATCTGCACTCCTTTCTTGTCCACAGTGTGGGCTAAACTTCATTTTCCTATCCTTTCTAACATTCGTGTGGGCTGTGCTGCTTTGATTTATTTTGAAAGGAGCGTTTTGACAATTCCTTGTGGCTTTTTGACCACCGTAGGGTCATGCATGCAGTGGCACCGCCTCAGGTCCGGTCCCAGCAGTGGGCAGCCGTGTCCGAGGTACCTGTGGTTGTAGGTGGCTTCGTAGGCAGCTGCCCTGCCGTTTCAGCTCATTGCAACCCGCGGTCTTGGCCTCGGGTTTTAAGAGAGATTTTTGCTGTAGGGCACATGCACTTGTTGGACAGACAGACATAAAGTGAGAAATCGCCCCCAGGGGGGATGGTCACACCAGTCCCCTCTCCTCCATTCTCCTCTTGGGATCTTGGGCACGCACGCACATGTGCTTGGCATGAGTTTAAGCCTCCAGGCTCAGGCCTTGAACTGCAGTTGACTACGTGGGAATTTAGCAGTGTAGCCATTCCGCCATCTGCTGGTCCTGGCCTTGGCTTTTATTTTGATTTATTATTATTGTTATTTTAGTTTCATGCATTTTAATAGCAAGCTTACAGGAACAGCACAGGCGACAGACCACAGGGGGAGCCCACTCGGCTAGGGAAGGACGGTGAGGGCTGCCGACGCCGTCGAGTCGCCGTCAACAAGTTCACTTGTTTTAGAAAATCCAAATGCCAGCATAGTCCAGAAAATCTAACAGGTTTATCTATAATCGTTATAAAGTCGAGCTGCTGAAACGCGTTCACCAAAACATTTTGACTTGCATTAATGCCATACATCCCCACATTTATATTAAAAATCCACACACAAATGAAAAGTACCCACTTTCTGTCCCCTATTTTCCACTTGCAGTCATGTACTTAGGTACCTTTTGACCCTGTGGGAAAAAAATCTAACGTTCAGTTACCAACAACAGGAAGAAGAGAAAAAGTTGTTTTTTTTGTTTCTTTTTTGGGGGAGAGATTTTCACTGTAGGGCGCGTGCGCTCGCCAGACAGACAGAGAGAGACATAGAGACAGAAAGCGAGAAATCACCCCCCTAGGGGGGATGGTCACGCCGCAATCCCTTCTCCTCCATTCTCCTCTCGGGATCTTGGGCACGCACGCACACGCGCCCGGCGTGAGTTTTAAGCCACCGGAGCTTGGGAGCTAGAGGTGGCCCTGGCATTGGTTTTTAAATAGCTTTACTTTTTTTTTTTTTTTTTTTTTTTTGTTTTTACCACTTATTTTTAAATTTTATTCAACTTTATACACACACACACACACACACACACACACCCACACACATATATATATTCCAATTTGACCAGAGAAGGAGTGTGTGTGTGAGACAGAGAGAGAGAGAAAGCAAGCCACCAGGTCCTGGACTCGAATCACGGCTGGCCATGTGGGAGTCCAGTGCTCCCAACCACCACACCACCTACTGGCTCCAAAGGGTATGTGTACTTTATTTTTCTTAAAGAATTATTTATTTTATTTATTATTTTTTCACATGAGTTTTGCCAGAGAAGGAGAGAGAGAGGGAGAATGCAGGGCTGCAGGTCTAGGACTCGAAGCACAGTCGACCATGTGGGGATTCGGGCCCCTGACTCACTAGTCCACCTGCTGGCTCTGGGTGTGTGTGCTTTCTAAAGAGAGAAGGACACGGGAGACAGAAACCAGCTCCCAGGGGTTGGCCACATTGCAGTCCCTTCTCCATTCTCCTCTCAGAATTTTGGGTACATGTGCCCGGTGTGGTTCTCAAGCCACCGGGTCCGGGACTCGAACCACTGGCAGCCATGTGAGAGTCTAGAGCCTTAACTACCACCTGCTAGCCTCCATAGTTGTGCATGTTTAAATGTATGCTCTAACTCTTTAGTTTTACTCCCTATGTCATCTTTTTAAAATTTTTTTATAAGTTTATTTATTTATTTATTTTAATTTTACCAGAGAGGGACAGAGTGATAGAGAAAGTGAGAAAGCAAGCCGCCAGGTCCGAGACTTGAACCGCAGTCGGCCATGTAGGAGTCTAGCCCTTAACCACCATGCCACCTGCCGGCCCCCCTTTTTTTAAAAATAGAATTATTTAATTTTATTTATTATTGTTTTTTAAATTTGCCATAGGGCACACATGCTCACCAGAGAGAGACCAAGAGAGGGAGAGAGAAAATCTGGGACTCGCACCATAGTCGCCCAGGTGGGAGTCCGGTGCCTTCACCTCCGTGCCCCGGCCCACTGCTGTGTCTTTTGCACATTGCTCCTTCGTTCTCCACCGGCCTTTCTGCACAGCAGTCCCTCTTGCTCACGTAGTTAATACTGAGGCCTGTGTGATTTCCTCTTCCTGCTTATCCTCTGGCCTCTGTCATGGACACAGACCTCACTCTACTGGTCCTCTGTTCTGGAGCTTCAGTCTTTCTGTTTTTAGTGTCCTCTAAAACCTCCATCATCCCTCTCACTGGTTCTTAATTCGTTTGTTGAAATTGTAATGAAAACTTTAAGAGAGGTTTTTGCTATAGGGTGTGTGCACTCACCAGAGAGACAGGAAGCGAGATATCACTCCCCAGGGGGGTTGGCCACACTTCAGCCCCTTCTCCTCCATTCTCCTCTCGGGATCCTGGGCACACACGCACACGCGCCTGGCGTGTTTCAAGCTGCAGGTCTAGGACGTGAACTGCAGTGGACTACATGGGAGTCTAGCTTTGTGACCATTACACCATCTGCTGGTCTCTCCAAACTTTCCTTTTTAAGAATTATTTTTATAGGGGCTGCCAGCTGGAGTGCTGGTTAAGGGCACTGGGCTCCCATGTG
>NW_006203494.1:44666-60146 GCF_000334495.1 Tupaia belangeri chinensis
ATGTGGGGTGCCAGTGCTCCCAACCACCACACCACCTACTGGCTCCAAAGGGTATGTGTACTTTATTTTTCTTAAAGAATTATTTATTTTATTTATTATTTTTTCACATGAGTTTTGCCAGAGAAGGAGAGAGAGAGGGAGAATGCAGGGCTGCAGGTCTAGGACTCGAAGCACAGTCGACCATGTGGGGATTCGGGCCCCTGACTCACTAGTCCACCTGCTGGCTCTGGGTGTGTGTGCTTTCTAAAGAGAGAAGGACACGGGAGACAGAAACCAGCTCCCAGGGGTTGGCCACATTGCAGTCCCTTCTCCATTCTCCTCTCAGAATTTTGGGTACATGTGCCCGGTGTGGTTCTCAAGCCACCGGGTCCGGGACTCGAACCACTGGCAGCCATGTGAGAGTCTAGAGCCTTAACTACCACCTGCTAGCCTCCATAGTTGTGCATGTTTAAATGTATGCTCTAACTCTTTAGTTTTACTCCCTATGTCATCTTTTTAAAATTTTTTTATAAGTTTATTTATTTATTTATTTTAATTTTACCAGAGAGGGACAGAGTGATAGAGAAAGTGAGAAAGCAAGCCGCCAGGTCCGAGACTTGAACCGCAGTCGGCCATGTAGGAGTCTAGCCCTTAACCACCATGCCACCTGCCGGCCCCCCTTTTTTTAAAAATAGAATTATTTAATTTTATTTATTATTGTTTTTTAAATTTGCCATAGGGCACACATGCTCACCAGAGAGAGACCAAGAGAGGGAGAGAGAAAATCTGGGACTCGCACCATAGTCGCCCAGGTGGGAGTCCGGTGCCTTCACCTCCGTGCCCCGGCCCACTGCTGTGTCTTTTGCACATTGCTCCTTCGTTCTCCACCGGCCTTTCTGCACAGCAGTCCCTCTTGCTCACGTAGTTAATACTGAGGCCTGTGTGATTTCCTCTTCCTGCTTATCCTCTGGCCTCTGTCATGGACACAGACCTCACTCTACTGGTCCTCTGTTCTGGAGCTTCAGTCTTTCTGTTTTTAGTGTCCTCTAAAACCTCCATCATCCCTCTCACTGGTTCTTAATTCGTTTGTTGAAATTGTAATGAAAACTTTAAGAGAGGTTTTTGCTATAGGGTGTGTGCACTCACCAGAGAGACAGGAAGCGAGATATCACTCCCCAGGGGGGTTGGCCACACTTCAGCCCCTTCTCCTCCATTCTCCTCTCGGGATCCTGGGCACACACGCACACGCGCCTGGCGTGTTTCAAGCTGCAGGTCTAGGACGTGAACTGCAGTGGACTACATGGGAGTCTAGCTTTGTGACCATTACACCATCTGCTGGTCTCTCCAAACTTTCCTTTTTAAGAATTATTTTTATAGGGGCTGCCAGCTGGAGTGCTGGTTAAGGGCACTGGGCTCCCATGTGGCTGACTGTAGTTTGAGTTCTGGGCCAGGCAGCTTGCTTTCTCACTTTCTCTCTCTCTCTCTCTCTCTCTGGTCAAATTAAAATAAATACATATATAAATATATAAATAAAGTAAAATTAAATAATTCTTTTTTATTTTATTTTTATTTTATTTTATTTTTTCGCTATAGGGCACGTGCGCTCGCCAGACAGACAGAGAGAGACATAGAGACAGAAAGCGAGAAATCACCCCCCAGGGGGATCTTAAAAAAAAAAAGAATTACTTTTATAGAGGCCGGCAGGTACTGTGGTGGTTAAGGCATTGGACACCCACATGGATGACCATGGTTCAAGTCCCGGACTTGGTGACTTGCTCTCTAACCTTTCCTCTCTCTTTGTCTCTCTCTGGTCAAATTTTTAAAAATAGTAATAATAAATAAAATTGAACAAAATAATTATCTTTTTAAAAAAAGATTTTTATGGAACTGGCAGATGGCATGGTGGATAAAGGCTCTGGATTCCCACATGGCTGATGGTTGTTCGAGTCTCAAATCTGGCAACTTGCTTTCTCGCTTTCCCTTTCTTTCTTTCTTTGTCTCTGTCTGGTCAAATTAAAATAATAATAATAAATAATAACAAATTGAGTTAAATAAATAATTATTTTAAAACAAAATATTGTTTTCGAAAGAGTTTTGCTATAGGGCGTGTGTGCTTGCCAGAAAGAGACAGACAGTGAGAACTCACCCCCAGAGGGGATGTCCACGCTGCAATCCCTTCTACATTCTTTTCTTGGGATCTTGGGCACGCATGCACACGCACCTGGTGTGAATTTAATCCACCAGGTCCAGGACTCAAACTGCAGTCGACTACATGGGAGTCCAGCGACATAGCCATTATGCCAACTGCTGGTCCCCAAAATGAATTATTTGTATTTAATTTTATCAATGTCATTGGTTTTCTTTTTTCTTTCTTTTCTTCTTCTTTTTTTTTTTTTGAGAGGTTTTTGCTATCGGGCGCGTGTACTCACCAAAAAGACAGAGAGAGACAGAGAGACAGAAAGCAAGAAATCACCCCCCAGGGAGGATGGCCACACCACAGTCCCTTCTCCTTCATTCTCCTCTCAGGATCTTGGACATGCACACATGCCTGGCATGAGTTTAAGCCACCAGGTCCGAGACTTGAACCGCGGTTGACTACATGGGAGTCCAGAGACATAGCCATTATGCCAACTGCTGGTCTCTATTTTTCTTTTTTTTTAAGAATTTTTTTTATTTAACTTTATTATTATTATTTTCCAGTTTGACCAGAGAGAGACAGAAAGAGAGAGGGAAAGTGAGAAAGCAAGCTACCAGGTCGGGGACTTGAACTGTGGTTAGCCATGTGGGAGTGTTCAGCACCTTTAAAATCACCTGCCATCTGCCGGCCCCCAGTATCATTATTTTTCATCCTAATACAGGGCACATGTGCTGGTCAGAGAGAAACAGAGACAGAGAGAGAAAGTGAAAACACAAGTCACCAGGTCTGGGACTCGAACCTCAGTTGGTCACGTGGGTGGAGTCCGGTGCCCCAGCCCTCGTGCCTGCTGCTGATCCCCAATAGAACCTTCGATCTGAGGAGAATCTGAGGTAACGTCTAGCTTTTCCTTCCTTGAGAGAACATCACAGCTCCTTGGTGATCGCATTGTCCTGTCCTCCCTCGGAAAGGGACTGCCCTACGGCCCCTACAGACAGGTGCAGGGCCTGCGTGTGGGCCGTAGGCCAGGGTTAGGCTCACCCTGAGGTCGCCTGTTCTTTAAGAGCTCCTGGAAAAGAACAAGTTTCCTGTCGTTGGGGGCATTTGGAAAAAACCGCAGTGTCTAGCTCGCCAGCCTGGCCACCTTTCTTCACTTCCAGCAGTGAGAGCACTCAGGCCCTCACCCGCAGGCCTGGCATGGCCAGCTTTGGCTGGTCGGGAGAAACCCTCCAAAGCGGGGAGCAGGCAGGGGGCTCTGAGGGCCCACTTGCGGGCGGATGGTGGCGCGTCCAGAGCAAAGGCCCCTCGCTGTGCTGGTGGTCTGCACTCTGCCATGTTGCCCAGTCACCCACATGTCCCTCAGCTCTGACGCTCGGGCTCTCTCCTCCTCCGACACGCTTCTCACACTCGTGCTGCAGCGGGGTGGGGGCTCACCGGTGGGCTGTCTCTGTCCCAGCCGTGGGTGCTTGCCTTGGTGGCGGGGATCACGCCCGAGGTCAAGGCTGCTGTTTGGGGTTCTCCCTGCGTGGAGAAATGCTCCTTACATGTGGTTTAAGGTCCAGGAAGAGTGCTGGGACTCGATGTCCTAGTGGGTGCTAAGAGTCTGTGTCTGTTTTACTTTTTTTTTTTTTTTTTTAGAGAGGTTTTTGCTACAGGGCACGTGCACTTGCCAGAGAAACAGAGAGAGTCAGAGACACAGAAAGTGAGAAATCACCCCCCAGGGGGAATGGCCACGCCACAATCCCTACTCCTCCATTTGGGATCTTGGGCACGCACGCACATGCACCCGGCATGAGTTTAAGCCACCGGGGGTCTGGGATTCGAACTGCAGTCGACTACTTGGTAGTCCAGCAACATAGCCATTATGCCACTTGCTGGTCCCCCAAGTATGTGTTTTACTTTGAAGATTGTCCTGGGGGCCTGCCCAGTGGCCTAATGCCTAAAAGATCTGGAGTCTGCGTGGCCAGCTGCAGTTTGAGTCGTGGTCCAGCTGCCGACAAGACATGCCAGGGGCCCGTGCATCGTGCCCAGACCCTGCCGGGGTGGGGGAGTGGAGAAAGGGCCGCAGCATGACCACAGCCCACTGGGAGATGCTCCCCGACACACACCGGCCATCACGCACACCCTGCGGCAACTGAGAGCAATTGTCCCGAAAGCAGAGGCCTTCCAGACTCCTGCAGGCGCAGCTCTGCCCTCTCCGCAGTGAGCCCTTCCCGGGGTCGGAGGTGCCTCTGGTCGCAGTGGAAGCTGTGACTGCAGGTGTCCACAGAGGGGCGGACGTGAGTGTGCCTATAACTTCAGGGCCTTCAGACGTCCCGAAACGGGTGAGCCTGAGGTGGGCTCCCTGGGCTTGACTAGTGGAGAGCCCAGTGCCGCAGAGGCTGGACGTGCTGTCCCTGCTCAGCAGGCATGGGAGGGGCACTCAGCAGCCGCAGTCGCCAAGCAGAGGCCGGCCCCTGTCCTGCGTAGCCTTTGAACCAGTCCCAACTGCTGCCAGGGGCCAAGGCTGCCACCGGGCTCTGCCCCGGAAAGCAGACACAGAGCCGAGAGCTCCGTGGGAGCTGAAGGTGCGCTGAGCGTCCATCACGCCCACCCAGCTCTGGGGTGTCGCCCAAGCCCGGGCTGTGCATCGTCATACCCTGGCTCTCAGGTCGGCAGCCTCCCAGCCCACGTGGGGAGGCGCAGTGCAGGGCCTGCGGGTGCTCTGGCTGGCTGGGCGGCCTCCTCACATACGCGGTTCTGCCGATGGCTGAGTCGGGTGTGTGCTGGGCCCGGGCTGCCTCTGCAGGGCTGGGGCTGGGGGGCCTGGGCTCGCCCTGGGGCGCAGCAGCCTGCCTGCTGTCTCTGAGTGTCTCCCGGCATCCAGCTTCTCCCCAGACCTGGCCCTGGACTCCCCGGGCACTGACCACTTTGTCGTCACGGCCCAGCTGAAGGAGGAGGTAGCCGCCCTGAAGAAGATGCTGCATCAGAAGGACCAGATGCTTCTGGAGAAAGAGAAGAAGGTACTGTGTGCGGCGCCTCTCGGGCCAGAGCGTGCTGGGGCGGGCCTGACGGTTCTGTGATTCAGTGCTGCCCAACAGGCCCATGGCATCTCGGGGCCCCACGGAGACGCTGCTGGTCTGCTCGTGTCTGGGGCAGCAGCGCCCTGGCAACGGGTCTGGAAAGTTGCTGTTGCTCAGCGCCTGCAGGGGCCTGAGCTCAGGGAGGGCGTTTGCCAGGAGGCTGACAGAGATGACCACAGAACTGCGACTGCCGCTCAGTTCCTGGTGGGGTTGGGGGCACTCTGCTCTTGGGATGGCTGGTCAGAAGGCGCTAGGTGCACGTGATGTCAGGGCAGGAGACACGGTTAACACTCTCAGCCTGAGGGTGAAGGTTAGGGTGCTGGACGCCCACATGGCCAACAGCAGTTCAAGTCCCGGGCCTGGCAGCTTGTTTTCTCACTTCCCTCTCTCTCTGTCTCTCTGGTGAGCACATGTGCCCTATAGCAAATTAAAAAATAATAATTATGATAAATAAAATTAAATAATTTTTTTTCCTTTTTTAAAGGCTTTTGCCTTAGGGTACATGCCCTCACCAGGGAGAGAGAGACAGAGAGGGAAAGTGAGAAATCGCCCCCCAGGAGGAATGGCCACACCACAATCCCTTCTCATCCCAGGACCTTGGGCAGGGATGCACACATGCCGTGCATGGTTTTCTTTCTTTTTTTCTTTAAGAATGATTTTTTCTCCCCTTCCTTCCTTCCTTCCTTCCTTCCTTCCTTCCTTCCTTCCTTCCTTCCTTCCTTATTTGACCAGAGAGGGGCAGAGTCAGAAAGAGAGAGAGGGAAAATGAAAAAGCAAGCCACCAGGTCTGGGGCTTGAACTGTGATCAACCATGTGGGGAGTCTAGCACCCTTAACCACCATGCCACCTGCAGCCCCCACCCTGCATGATTTTCAAGCTTCCAGGTCCAGGACTGCAACTGGTCAGCTATGTAGGAGCCTAGCGACATGACTCCTAGGCCATCTGCTGGCTCCAATACATAATTATTTAAAATTAAAAAAAATAAGCTGGGACCAGCAGTTAGCATAATGGCTATGTCGCTGGACTCCCATGTAGTCGACTGTGGTTCGAGTCGCGGACCCGGTGACTTAAACTCGCGCTGGGTGCGTGTCCGTGCGTGCCCCAGATCCCCAAGAGGAGAATGGAGAAGGGATTGCCGTGTGGCCATCCCCCCTGGGGGGTGATTTCTCACTTTCTGTCTCTGTCTCTTTCTGGCGAGCGCACATGCCCTGTATCAAAAACCTCTCCAAAAAAATAAAAGAGAAAAAAGCTAAAACAAACAAAACCCCCTCCGGCTGCGAGGCTCTGACGCCTCCATCCCAGCCGTGAAAGGTCTGCTTGTGGAAGGCGGGTGACCCCGCGGCCCATGGCCAGGCCTCCCTCTGGGCCGAGCTCCGGGGCTCCCCGTGACGCCGAGGTCAGGGTGTTGCCGTGGCCTCCACCGCCTGAACGGCCCGGCCGCGAGCTCCTTGCTCCCTCCTGTCCGGTCTCACACCCTGTCTGTGCACCAGGCACTGTCACGTTAACGCCGCCGGCGCGACCCCTGGTTCTGGGCGCAGGCGTCCTGGTCTGTCACACCTGCCCGTCATCCGTGCTCTGCTGCCACGTCACACGGCTGCTTTGGTGGAGCATGCGCACTGCACGTGGGAGAGGGCCCTCCCCCCCGCCCTCCACTCCTCAGAGCTCGAGCCCTAGTCGTCCCGTGGGACCTGCTTGGGAGCAGCAGGTTCCGGCTGCACCACGGGGCAAGCGTCCCTGGGTCCCGGCTCCGTGGGGGGCTGGCTGGCTGCTAACTTGTCTGTCCCAGGGCCACCCTGGAGGCTGGGTCGCTCGTTGACCAGCGGAGCACGCCTCCATACTTCCTGGGAGCCGCGCCCCGGCTGTCCCCCCTGAGGCCTTGCCTGGTGTCCGAGCTCAGAGCGCTCTGATTGATTCCGCAAGGCCCCGGACAGCAGAGCGCTGCTCGTTTTATTTTGAATTTGCCAGAAGGTGCATGTGCTTGGAGAGAGAGGAGAGCACGCGGGGATGGCCACGCCAGTGCCTCCTCTCTGTCTGGGGTTTTGGACACACACACACGTACCTGGTGTGCCTTCAGTTTGCCGAGGGGCGTGCACTCACCAGAGAGCGGAGAGCTCACCCCGGGGGCGGGCACACTGCAGTCCCGTCTCCTCTGGTCTCGTCTTGGGATTTTTGGGCGTGCACAGACACACGCCTGGCATGTTTTACACGCTGCCGGGTCAAGGACTTGACCGCACAGTCAGCCATGTGGGATCCAGCCACCCCACCCACCATGCCACTGCGTGGCCCCTCATTGTAAAAAAATAATTATTTAATTAAATATTGTAATTATTATTATTTTGATTTGACCAGAGAGAGACAAAGAGAGGGAAAGTGAAAAGCAAGCACCATGTCCAGGACTGAACCGTGGTGGGCCACGTGTGAGTCCAGTGCCTTCACCACCACGCCACCTGCTGGCCCTTCCTTGTGCTTCAAGCTGCTGGGCCAGAACTCGACCTGAGCAGTGGGCCACGTGGGAGCCGGCCACCGTCCCTGCCCAGCCCAGTGATAAATTATGTGCGTGGCTCGTCAGTCTCTGTCTTCACTCACAGATGAAGGAGTAGCCACGGGGCGAGGTACCGCGTGCAGTTGCACAGCTCGGAGCAGCAGGGGAGAGGCCCAAATCCTTTCCCCTTCCGTGCAACCGTCACGACAGCGGGCCCTCATGCACTCTCTGCACCAGATCAGGACACATGGGCTTTTGAGGGCCAGTCCTGGGGGCCAGCAGGTGGCGTGGTTAAGGCGCGGGACTCCCCCATGGCTGACTGTGGTTTTAGATCCAGCAGCTTGAAACTCACTCCGGGTACATATGTGCACACCCAAAATCCCAGGAGGAGAATGGAGGAGAGATTGCGGCGTGGCCATCCACCTGGGGGGTGATTTCTTGCTTTTCCTTTCACTGTCTCTGTCTCTCCAGGGACTGCACAAACTCTATGGCAAAAACCTTGATAAAAATAAAAGGGAGGCCAGCAGGTGGCACAGTGCTTAAAGCACCAGACCCCCACATGGCCAGCCGTGGTTCGAGTCCCGGACCTGGCGGCTGACTTTCTCATTTCTCTCTCTCGCTCTCTGGTGAGCATACATACCCTCTAGCAAATTACATAATAATACCAATAAATAAAATTAAATGAATAATTAAGAAAATAGCCAGGTCCCATGTCCTTACCATAGTTCTGGGCACATGTGAAAGCGTGCCCCAAATCTCATAAGATGGAGAGATGGAGGAAAGGACAGTGCGACCGTGCCCGTTTGGGGTGTTCACCCCCTCCCCGTCTCCCTTCCCCTCCCCTCCCCTTCCCCCTTCCCCTCCCCTCACCCCTCGTACTTGCACCTTCCAGGAATTTTTTAAAAGGATTTTTTAGAGAGATGTTTTGCTATTGGGTGCATGTGCTCACCAGAGAGACAGGCAAAGTGAGAAATCACCCCCCCTTCTCCTTCATTCTCCCCTGAGGATTTTGGGCACATACACACGCCTGGCGTGAAGGTTTTTGTTTTAAGAGAGAGGTTTTTGCTGTAGGGCACGTGCACTCGCCAGAAAGACAGAGAGACAGAAAGTGAGAAATCCCCCCCTGCGGGGATGGCCACGCCACAGTCCCTTCTCCTCCATTCTCCTCTCGAGATCTTGGGCATGCACGCACACGTGCCTGGCGTTGAGTTTAAGCCACAGGATCCGGGACACGAACCGTGGTTGACTACATGGGAATCCAGCGACATAGCCATTACGCCAGTTGCTGGTCCCGACCTGGCATGAGTTTTTAAGCTTCTGGGTCCAGGATTCAAACTGCATTCAATTGTGGGAGTTCACTGACTTAACCATTATGCCATCTGCTGGTCCCAAGAAGGATTTTTGATAGAGACCAAAGGAACACTTGTTTCTATGGCTTTTTAGAATAGGGTTTCTTCTTTTTTTTTTTTTTTAATTTATTTTTTGGTTTTTAGGTTTTTGCTACAAGGCATGTGCACTCACCTGAGAGAGACAGAGAGAGGGAGAGGGAGAAATCACCCCCCAGGGACACTGGCCATGCTGTAGTCCCTTCTCCATCCTCCTCTCGGGATTCTGGGCACACGCACATGCCTGACATGGTTTCCCAGTCACTGGGTGGGACTCTAACTACAGTCGACCTTAACCACCTGCTGGCCTGCATATTAGGTTTTAAAAGGAGCAAAACTGAGGCCAACAGGTGGCACAGTGGTTACATCACTGGATTCCCTCATGGCCAACTGTGGTTCGAGTCCTGGACCCAGTGGCTTAAAACTCACACCAAGCACATATGCGTGAGCGCCCAAAATCCCAGGACGAGACTGGGGGGAGGGATTGCAGTGTGGCCACCCTGGGGGGTGATTTTGCATGCTCTCTCTCTGTCTCTGTCTCTCTTGTGACTGCACACGCCCTGCAGCAATGACCTGCCCAAAAGGAGCAGAGGAGCACAGCCTCCTTGCAGCACTCAGGCCAGGCGCCTTCCCGCCCTTCAGGCCTCAGCTCCGGCCACTCCCGCGCTCCCCATCGTGACCATGACCGTGGTCGGTCTCTGCCATGCCTGCCAGCACTGCGCCCCAGCGCTGCTCACCGAGGGGCCCTTCTCTCTGCCCCGTGCTGTCCCTCGCCGAGGCTGGGTGGCCTCGGCCGTGCCCCGCTCTCACCCTCTGCTTGCCCGTGTGTGACGGGACAGCGCCTCCCACAGGGCTGTCACGGAGACTGGAGGGGATGACCAGTGTGGGGACATGCAAGAGCCCTAGCCTGCAGCAAGTGTTACCTTCACGGCTCCTCAGGGGCTGTCAGTCATTGCATGCTGTGCTCAGAGGGTTTGGAGGGTGGCTGGCTTATATAAATTTATATTAAATACATGCAATCTCAAAAACTTGCTAGTGGTTTTTTACTTTTTTTTTTTTTTTGGAGAGGTTTTTGCTATAGGGCACGTGCGCTCACCAGAGAGACAGAGAGAGACATAGAGACAGAAAGCGAGAAATCACCCCCCAGGGGGATGGCCACGTTGCAATCCATTCTCCTCTCAGGACTTTGACCACGCATGCACACCTGCCCAGCGTGAGGCTTAAGCTGCTTGGTCCAGGACTCAAACTGCAGTTAACTACATGGGAGTCCAGCAACGTAGCCATTACGCCATCTGCTTGTCCCACTAGTGATTTTTTTTAAAGAGTTATTTATTTAACTCCTTTTATCACTGTTGTTATTATTTAGTTAGCTACAGGGCATGTGCAACTACCAGAGAGAGAGAGAAAGCAAGCCACCCGGTCCGGGACTTGAACCGTGGTCAGCCATGTGGGAGTCCAGCGTCTCAACCACCATGCCACCCACTGGTCCTGCTAGTGATGACCAGAAATATGATGTGAGGATTTGTATAATCTTCAGGAAGTGTTAGAAACAGGAGGGTGCAGACATCCCTGGCCCTGCTCTCCGGGGACCTGCAGGAGAGCCCGGGGCTCCACCACCGTGGGGCCATCTCAGTCCCTGATGCCCAAACTCTGTTGCACAAATGTTTCTTCACGTCATTCTGCCTTCCCCCTCAGATTACAGAGCTGAAGGCCGATTTCCAGTACCAGGAGTCTCAGATGAGAGCCAAAATGAACCAGATGGAGAAAGCCCACAAAGAGGTCACTGAACAGTTGCAGGTGACTGCTGGTGACGCGTGACTGGGCGTGTTGGGCGGATGTGTGATGCGTGACTGGGCGTGTTGGGCGGATGTGTGTCGCGTGACTGGGCGTGTTGGGCGGATGTGTGTCGCGTGAGTGGGCGTGTTGGGCGGATGTGTGTCGCGTGAGTGGGCGTGTTGGGCGGATGTGTGTCGCGTGAGTGGGCGTGTTGGGCGGATGTGTGTCGCGTGAGTGGGCGTGTTGGGCGGATGTGTGTCGCGTGAGTGGGCGTGTTGGGCGGATGTGTGTCGCGTGAGTGGGCGTGTTGGGCGGATGTGTGTCGCGTGAGTGGGCGTGTTGGGCGGATGTGTGTCGCGTGAGTGGGCGTGTTGGGCGGATGTGTGTCGCGTGAGTGGGCGTGTTGGGCGGATGTGTGTCGCGTGAGTGGGCGTGTTGGGCGGATGTGTGTCGCGTGAGTGGGCGTGTTGGGCGGATGTGTGTCGCGTGAGTGGGCGTGTTGGGCGGATGTGTGTCGCGTGAGTGGGCGTGTTGGGCGGATGTGTGTCGCGTGAGTGGGCGTGTTGGGCGGATGTGTGTCGCGTGAGTGGGCGTGTTGGGCGGATGTGTGTCGCGTGAGTGGGCGTGTTGGGCGGATGTGTGTCGCGTGAGTGGGCGTGTTGGGCGGATGTGTGTCGCGTGAGTGGGCGTGTTGGGCGGATGTGTGTCGCGTGAGTGGGCGTGTTGGGCGGATGTGTGTCGCGTGAGTGGGCGTGTTGGGCGGATGTGTGTCGCGTGAGTGGGCGTGTTGGGCGGATGTGTGTCGCGTGAGTGGGCGTGGTGGGGGGAGGGGGGTCGGGTGGGATGTGTGTCGCGTGAGTGGGCGCGTTGGGCGGGATGTGTGTCGCGTGACTGGGCGTGTTGGGCGGATGTGGGTCGCGTGACTGGGCGTGTTGGGCGGATGTGGGTCGCGTGACTGGGCGTGTTGGGCGGATGTGGGTCGCGTGACTGGGCGTGTTGGGCGGATGTGGGTCGCGTGACTGGGCGTGTTGGGCGGATGTGGGTCGCGTGACTGGGCGTGTTGGGCGGATGTGGGTCGCGTGACTGGGCGTGTTGGGCGGATGTGGGTCGCGTGACTGGGCGTGTTGGGCGGATGTGGGTCGCGTGACTGGGCGTGTTGGGCGGATGTGGGTCGCGTGACTGGGCGTGTTGGGCGGATGTGGGTCGCGTGACTGGGCGTGTTGGGCGGATGTGGGTCGCGTGACTGGGCGTGTTGGGCGGATGTGGGTCGCGTGACTGGGCGTGTTGGGCGGATGTGGGTCGCGTGACTGGGCGTGTTGGGCGGATGTGGGTCGCGTGACTGGGCGTGTTGGGCGGATGTGGGTCGCGTGACTGGGCGTGTTGGGCGGATGTGGGTCGCGTGACTGGGCGTGTTGGGCGGATGTGGGTCGCGTGACTGGGCGTGTTGGGCGGATGTGGGTCGCGTGACTGGGCGTGTTGGGCGGATGTGGGTCGCGTGACTGGGCGTGTTGGGCGGATGTGGGTCGCGTGACTGGGCGTGTTGGGCGGATGTGGGTCGCGTGACTGGGCGTGTTGGGCGGATGTGGGTCGCGTGACTGGGCGTGTTGGGCGGATGTGGGTCGCGTGACTGGGCGTGTTGGGCGGATGTGGGTCGCGTGACTGGGCGTGTTGGGCGGATGTGGGTCGCGTGACTGGGCGTGTTGGGCGGATGTGGGTCGCGTGACTGGGCGTGTTGGGCGGATGTGGGTCGCGTGACTGGGCGTGTTGGGCGGATGTGGGTCGCGTGACTGGGCGTGTTGGGCGGATGTGGGTCGCGTGACTGGGCGTGTTGGGCGGATGTGGGTCGCGTGACTGGGCGTGTTGGGCGGATGTGGGTCGCGTGACTGGGCGTGTTGGGCGGATGTGGGTCGCGTGACTGGGCGTGTTGGGCGGATGTGGGTCGCGTGACTGGGCGTGTTGGGCGGATGTGGGTCGCGTGACTGGGCGTGTTGGGCGGATGTGGGTCGCGTGACTGGGCGTGTTGGGCGGATGTGGGTCGCGTGACTGGGCGTGTTGGGCGGATGTGGGTCGCGTGACTGGGCGTGTTGGGCGGATGTGGGTCGCGTGACTGGGCGTGTTGGGCGGATGTGGGTCGCGTGACTGGGCGTGTTGGGCGGATGTGGGTCGCGTGACTGGGCGTGTTGGGCGGATGTGGGTCGCGTGACTGGGCGTGTTGGGCGGATGTGGGTCGCGTGACTGGGCGTGTTGGGCGGATGTGGGTCGCGTGACTGGGCGTGTTGGGCGGATGTGGGTCGCGTGACTGGGCGTGTTGGGCGGATGTGGGTCGCGTGACTGGGCGTGTTGGGCGGATGTGGGTCGCGTGACTGGGCGTGTTGGGCGGATGTGGGTCGCGTGACTGGGCGTGTTGGGCGGATGTGTGTTGCGCAGGCCCCTCCGTGTCCTTCTCCTCACAGCACTGTCCCCCTGGATCTCGTCCATTTACTCCTGGGTGTGTCCTCCTATTTGTTCCTGAAAAACAATGGTATTAATGTATCCTGTGACTTTTTTAAATTAATTAATCAATTTTTAAAGAGGTATTTGCCTTAGAGCATATGTGCTTAAGAGGGGAGAGCGACAGAGATAGTGTGAGAGAAAGCGAGAAATTACCCCGGGGGTGGGCTGCAATCCCTTCTCCATTCTCCTGGGATCTTGGGCACGCATGCACACAGGCCTGGCGTGAGTTTCAAGCCACCAGGTCCGGGACTCGACCCACAGTCTGCCATGTGGGAGTCCAGGGACGTAACCACTGTGCCATCTGCCGGCCCCTGTCCTTTGGTTTTTAGTAAAGTGGATGTGAGTCTAGATGCTGGGACCAGCAGTCCTGCTTACCTGGCGCGGCAGCACTCCACAGCCGGTTTGCGGTGCGTAAAGCGCCCTTCCCTAACAGTGGGTCCCTGGAGCTGGAGACCGAGACCCATCTGCCTCAAGCACGCTGTTCCTGACCCGCCGAGCCCTAGAACCGTCTTCTATGCTCCCCTCCAGAACGGGTCTGCTAACCCACTGCGATTCTGCCTGTGTCCCGTTGAAGCTCTGCACGGATTTCTTTTTTTTTTTGTTTTTTTTTGAGAGGTTTTTTTCGCTATAGGGCGTGTGAGCTCGCCAGACAGACAGAGAGAAACAGAGAGACAGAAAGCGAGAAATCACCCCCCAGGGGGGATGGTCACGCCGCAATCCCTTCTCCTCCATTCTCCTCTCGGGATCTTGGGCACGCACGCACATGTGTCCAGCGTGAGTTCTAAGCCACCGGGTCCGGGATGCGAACCGCGGTCGACTACGTGGGAGTCCAGTGACATAGCCATTACGACTTGAACCGTGGTCAGCCATGTGGGAGTCCAGCGTCTCAACCACCATGCCACCCACTGGTCCTGCTAGTGATGACCAGAAATATGATGTGAGGATTTGTATAATCTTCAGGAAGTGTTAGAAACAGGAGGGTGCAGACATCCCTGGCCCTGCTCTCCGGGGACCTGCAGGAGAGCCCGGGGCTCCACCACCGTGGGGCCATCTCAGTCCCTGATGCCCAAACTCTGTTGCACAAATGTTTCTTCACGTCATTCTGCCTTCCCCCTCAGATTACAGAGCTGAAGGCCGATTTCCAGTACCAGGAGTCTCAGATGAGAGCCAAAATGAACCAGATGGAGAAAGCCCACAAAGAGGTCACTGAACAGTTGCAGGTGACTGCTGGTGACGCGTGACTGGGCGTGTTGGGCGGATGTGTGATGCGTGACTGGGCGTGTTGGGCGGATGTGTGTCGCGTGAGTGGGCGCGTTGGGCGGGATGTGTGTCGCGTGACTGGGCGCGTTGGGCGGATGTGTGTTGCGCAGGCCCCTCCGTGTCCTTCTCCTCACAGCACTGTCCCCCTGGATCTCGTCCATTTACTCCTGGGTGTGTCCTCCTATTTGTTCCTGAAAAACAATGGTATTAATGTATCCTGTGACTTTTTTAAATTAATTAATCAATTTTTAAAGAGGTATTTGCCTTAGAGCATATGTGCTTAAGAGGGGAGAGCGACAGAGATAGTGTGAGAGAAAGCGAGAAATTACCCCGGGGGTGGGCTGCAATCCCTTCTCCATTCTCCTGGGATCTTGGGCACGCATGCACACAGGCCTGGCGTGAGTTTCAAGCCACCAGGTCCGGGACTCGACCCACAGTCTGCCCTGTGGGAGTCCAGGGACGTAACCACTGTGCCATCTGCCGGCGCCTGTCCTTTGGTTTTTAGTAAAGTGGATGTGAGTCTAGATGCTGGGACCAGCAGTCCTGCTTACCTGGCGCGGCAGCACTCCACAGCCGGTTTGCGGTGCGTAAAGCGCCCTTCCCTAACAGTGGGTCCCTGGAGCTGGAGACCGAGACCCATCTGCCTCAAGCACGCTGTTCCTGACCCGCCGAGCCCTAGAACCGTCTTCTATGCTCCCCTCCAGAACGGGTCTGCTAACCCACTGCGATTCTGCCTGTGTCCCGTTGAAGCTCTGCACGGATTTCTTTTTTTTTTTGTTTTTTTTTGAGAGGTTTTTTTCGCTATAGGGCGTGTGAGCTCGCCAGACAGACAGAGAGAAACAGAGAGACAGAAAGCGAGAAATCACCCCCCAGGGGGGATGGTCACGCCGCAATCCCTTCTCCTCCATT
>NW_006203494.1:60184-67369 GCF_000334495.1 Tupaia belangeri chinensis
GTGAGTTCTAAGCCACCGGGTCCGGGATGCGAACCGCGGTCGACTACGTGGGAGTCCAGTGACATAGCCATTACGCTAACTGCTGGTCCCCGGATTTCTTTTTTAGGCCAAGAACCGAGAACTATTGAAGCAGGCAGCTGCCTTGTCTAAGAGCAAGAAGTCGGAGAGGGCAGGAGCCATCACCTCTCCGTGACAGGTCGCAGGCAGCAGGCGAGCGGCCCTGGGTTCGACTGGAGGCCTGGCTGTCCTCTGGGAGCCTCTGGTTTGTCACAGTGGCCCTCCTGCACGTGCAGGGCAGGGTGGAGACGCGGGTCTGTGCTATGTGGCTGCGCACTGGGGTGCTGGGGGTGCTGGGGGTCCAGGCCGCACCCTGCCCCACTGCCACACTCCTGCCGCTCCCCTCTCCCCCTCCGATTTGGGCCTGCACTTCCTTTGTGGCCACTGCTGTGTTGTGTGCAGGACGCTGTCCTCCTTTGTCCCGTCCGTCAGTGTGCTCGGCCGTACCCGTGAGCAGTCTGGCATTCGTTACCTGGCACTGCCACCCTCTGGACTTTGAAACTGCCACCTTCAGGCTGGTACATGGAAGAGGCTTTCCCTCTCCAGTAAGCCTTTTGCTTCAGGGTATACTCTTGGGGTTTTTTCCAGGTATATTATGTATGAACTTTGTACTGTGTATAGCCAGAGTTTTATTTATTTTTTAAACACAGAAACTTTTTCTTGATAAAGGAATATTGGTAGCCCAGCTAGTTCTTGTAAAAGTGATGTGTCTCAGAAAAACAGTCCCCTTCGCCAGCTTCTGTAGGTCAGACCTTTTCTCTCTGGTTACCTCGGAGCCTCCAGAGCTGCCCCGTGACATCACTGGCTGCGAGGACAGGGCGGAGCTAAGTGCCTTTCTGGGGGGCTCTTGCACGGAGCCAGGGCAGCAGGGCTTGGAACCTCCTCCAGGAAGGGCGGCAGGTGCCAGTGCTGGCTACGTCCCTTCCCGCCCACTGGGCACACCACGCCCCTTCTCGCCCACTGGGCACACCGCTCCTTCTTAGGGGGTCCCCTTTGCTTGCTTTTGGCGGTTGTCATCCTGGGCTCTTGTCAGAAAACATCGTTTTGCACAAGCAGATTCAGGAGGGTGCCTCCCAGCTGCCTGCACCTTTTCGCTCGGATCCCAAGGAGGATGCTGGATTCTGGGAAGCAGCTGGGCCTGGCTGGTGGCCCTCTCCCCTTCCTGGGCTGCAGGGCGTGGACCCGCTCTTCTAGGAGAGCACAGACCTGCATTTGGAGCCAGCCTCTCGGGCCTCTGGAGGTTTTAGAAAAAAACGGCTGAAGGGCTGCTAGGGTGGGACCTGAGCTAGCAGGAGGCGGGGAGGTGCTGGCAGGGAGTGGGCTGCCTCACCGGGGTGCTTCCTGGGCGGCCAGCTCGACAGTGGCCTGGCAGACGCGGGCTGTGGCTAGTGTGTGGCCTGGAAGGGATGCTCTCCCTCTTCTAGGGAAGGCAGGGGCAGTGGCAAACTGTGACTTTCTGACCAGAGACTCTGAGACGAAGATAAACAGGCAGATAATATTTTTCAGATGCTTTTGCACTGACTATGGGGAAAAGATGGTAAAAAAAAAAAGGGGGTCTTTTTTCTTTTCATTTTAAACACTGAGAAATTCTGTTGTGTGAAGTACGATAATATAAAAACATACTTAGTTTTATACTAAATCTTTTTTTAAGGTCTTGACATTTAATATAAAGTAAATCCACACATTTTCTAACTTTCCATAAGTTCCAAAAAGAGAAGGAAGAAACCTCAGTCTTGAAATTCTTATTTTTAAAAACCATGACACTGTTGTACCGTGAAATGGAGGAGCCAACTTTTGGTGACACCTCCGACCTCTTTGTACGTTTGTAATAATGGACATTTTCAAGCCCAGGAATGTCTTGGTTTGTACAGACTTTGACACATGTGTGCTAATAAAAACCCGTATGGACTCAAGTGGAATTGCCGGGTTTGCTTCTGTTCTTGCTGGTGGCAGCAGGCAGCGCCCACCCCTCCGCCTGGACAGCAGGCTGTCTTGCTCATGGGCTAAAACACTACACCCTGTGCCAGGCCGGCAGGTGGCATGGTGGGTAAGGTGCTGGACTCCCACATGGTGGGCCACAGTTCGAGTCCTGGACCTGGTGGCTTGGTTTCTTACTTTCCCTTTCTCTGGTCAAATTAAATATAATAATAATAAATAAAATAACTAATTTTTAAAAACCCCGAACAGGTGAATGGGGACTTGGATGTTCATCGGCAATTATTACTCTGTCTGTCTACCCGAGACTTGCTGTGACTGGCGACCAGGGGTACCACAGTTACACACGCTGGGGCCATTGGGGGACAGGGCCCTAGATCTATATTCACCACTGCTTCGATGCACACAGGGTGGGTCTTCAGACAGTACGAATGAAGCTTTGTGAGCTGTTGCCTCCAAAAGAGGGAAGAGTGCATTAGTCTTAGTTTGAAGCTCTAGTGATTTATTTTTTTAGGTTTTTGCCTGAAGGCTCATGCACTTGCCAGAGACAGACAGGGAAAGTGAGAAACCAGCCCTGGTGGGGCGGCCATGCCGCGCCCTCTCCTCCAGTCTCTTCTCGGGATTTTGGGCATGCATATACATATACATATGCCTGGCACAGTTTTCAAGCCACCAGATCCAAGATGCAGCCGGTCATTGGCATACAGGAATCCAGTGCCTTAGCCACCATATCACCTGCTAGCCCTGTGATGGCGTTTTTATATTATTAGATAATTATTTACTGGGGCCAGCAGTTGGCGTAGTGGCCATGTCGCTGGACTCCCATGTAGTTGACCACAGTCCAAGTCCCGGACCCGGTGGCTTAAACTCACACCAGGCGCGTGTGCATGCATGCCCAGGATCCCGAGAGGAGAATGGAGGAGAAGAGATTGCAGCGTGGCCATCCCCCTGGGGGTGATTTCTCACCTTCTGTCTCTCTGTCTCTCTCTGTCTTTCTGGTGAGCGCACGCGCCCTACAGCAAAAACCTCTCCAAAAGAAAAAAAAGCAGGTGCCTTGCAGACATTGTCGCTGTCACATCGTGGTCATTCTGGTCTATAAGCTCAAAGCTTATTTTCTCTAAGTAAACTGAAGACAGTTTTATTTTGTAGCTATTTAGGATCACCTCTACTGTGTGAGTTGTCTTAATTTATTCATTTACCAACCCTTAAAACCCATGCTAGGGGAAGAGCATTAGGGTCTAGACCAAGGAAGAGCCCCCTGGTCACCAGGAAGGTGAGCAGCCTGGCTCCACCCTTTGCGGTGGGGGACCAGATGCGGTCTGCAGCCTAGCTGTCCTCACTTCGTGTCCAGTCTGAGGACCATGGAGGAGGGGCTGTCTTCGGGGAGGGTCACACCTGTGAGTTACAGGGTGCTCTGATTATGTGCGGTGTAACAAGTCGCCCCAAATCTGGTGGCCTAAGCACCATCTGAGGGCCAGGTGGTGGCCCAGCGAGCGCTCGGGGTTCTGGGTCTGCGTTCCAGGACCTCCCTGAGCATGCTGGTACACGCACACCTGCGATCGGGCCAACTGGGGCGCGGGGGGTTGTGGGAGCCGGTCAGGGTGGCTGTCTCTCATGGATATGAAAGGTGAGTAAACTTACATACAGACAACCTCAGTGTACCCACAGACCCTGCAGCTGGGAGTGGGCAGCGCTGTGGCGACGACCCACCTCTGTCTAAAACGTCTGGCCATCTAAGGGGGCTGTACAGCGGGGGCACTTCGTGGAGCAGGCACGCCTCTCGGGCTGTGTCTCTTGTGGCTGTGACCTCAAGGTTATCCTCAAGCCTCCAGGCACGCCCTGCAGCAGTCAGACCCCACCCAGACTCAAGGGCACATGCAGAGCCTCCTCTGAGCAGGAGCGCATGGGACGGGATTACCGCACTGACATGTCAGACGCGCTTTGCCACATGGTAAACCATTTGAGGCCTAACCCAGACCCAAGGGCAAGGCAGGTCTGCACGTGTGGGCCCCACCAGACCTGCACACGTGGGCCCCACTAGCTCCAAGACTGCCTCTGGGCTGCGGAGGCCCTTCCACAGGTGCCCCGCGGCACCTGGGTTAGAAATTCAGCCTGCTGGCTCTTCCCCAGGGGCCTACAGGCTGCCACCGGTGCTGCCACGCCTCAAGTGACCCCTGGGAGGTTCCAGCACATTGTGAGTACTCAACACCAACACCGACAGGCGGCAGAGAATAGCCTTTGCCATCACTGCCTTCGAGGGCGTGGTGAAGACCTGCTCCCATGCCGTGGAGGAGTGCGGCGTGGGGGACACAGCAACCTCACGGGGAGAGCAGGGGAGCTCACCGAGGATGCGGGGGAACGTGCCATCCCTACGATGCAGAATCCACGCCGTGCGAGGTCCTGGGCTGGGTCTTGAACAGGCAGGAAGATGTAAAGGATGGAAAATATAGCCAGGTCCTGGCCGATGGTCTGGACTGGAGACTGAAGAAGACTCAGGCCCACAGAGGGCGCTGCCTCCGGGGCCCCTGGGTCTGAGGCCAGCACACTGAGCCAACGGTGGCCGTACCACGGGGGTCCGAGAAGAAAAGTCTGTGGCCGCATCTGTCTTTGTATAGTTCATGTGAACTGCTTTTGGAAAGGTTTTTGCTACAGGGTGCGTGCGCTCGACAGAGACAAAGAGACAGGTATCACCCCCCAGGGGGATGGCCACGCCGCAATGCCTTCTGCATTCTCCTCTTGAGATCTTGGGCACGCATGCATACGCGCCTGGTGTGAGTGTGAGCCTCCAGGTCCGGGACTCGAACCATGCACCATCTGCTGGTCCCTATAGTTCATGCAAACTAGATGTAGGGCACACTTTCCTTCAGGGCAGCAGGTCACACCCACCTCGGTCAGACCACAGAGGTGCCTGGCCATGGCTTTCTCTGGGGTTGCTGACCGCTTGCACGGTACGTTCACCCTGCCAGCCGACATTTAAGAGTGGTAAAACTGGGCAGGTGGAGGTGCTAGACTCCTACATGGCAAGGGCAGTCAGTCCCGGCCCTGGTGGCTGGTTTCTCACTTTCCCTGTCTGGTGAGTGCATGTGCCCTGTAGCAAACTAAGAAATAATAATAATGATGATGAATAAAATTAAATAATTATTTTTTAAGAGAGGTTTAGGCACTAAGGTGCATGTACTCAACAGAAGAGACAGAGACAGTGAGAGAGAAAGTGAGGGGGGATGGTCACCCCATAATCCCTTCTCCTCCTGGGATTTTAGGCATGCACACACATGTGCTCAAGTGAGTTTCAAGTCACCCGGTCTGGGACTTGAACTGTGGTCAGTCGTATGGGAGTCCAACGACGTAACTGCTATGTCGCCTGTTGGTTCCCAAAGTTAAATCATTCTTGAGGTACCAGTAGATAGCATAATAATTATGTCACTGGACTCCCACATAGTTGACTAAGATTCAAGTCCTGGCCCCGGTGATTTAAAACTCATGCTGGGTGTGTGTGCATACATGCCCAAGACTCCAAGAGGAGAATGCAGAAGGATCCCAAGAGGAGAATGGAGACAGGATTACGTGTGGCCATCCCCCCTGAGGGGTGATTTCTTGCTTTCTGTCTCTCTCTCTCTGCCTAGTACATGTGACTTATAACAAAAGTCTCTCAAAAACCCTCTTAAAAATAAATCATTTTTAAGAAAAATGGTAAAATAACTTTTTTATTATTTATGTTAATTCAATATACATTTATTTGGCTTAGGGACCAGCAGTTAGAGTAATGACTATGTCACTGGACTCCCATGTAGTCAACCGCAGTTCGAGTCCCAGACCCGGTGGTTTAAACTCATACCGGGCGCGTGTGCATGCGTGCCCAAGATCCTGAGAGGAGAAGGGACGAGAAGGGATTGCGGCGTGGCCATTTCCCCCTGGGGGGTGATTTCTCGCTTTCTGTCTCTTTCTGTCTTTCTGGTGAGCGCACACACCCTATAGCAAAAACTCCAAAAAAACAAAAAAAAGAAAGAAAGAAAGAAAAGAAAAACGTTTATTTGGCTTCTAGTCGTTACCAGGCAGCTTTACTGCTGACAGTCACACAGAGATTTTTCTTGTGCATAAAGAAAACAGTTCTGGGGCCAGCAGGTGGCAGTGGCTATGGCACTGAATTTCCACCAGGGCGACCCTCCAAGTCTTGGAGCCCAGGGCTTGACAATCACGTGAGGGTGTGTGTGTGCGCCCAAGTCCCAGGTGGAGAATGGAGACGGGATTGCAGCGTGGCCCGCAGGGTTGGGGGTGGCGCCTGATGGCTCAATTCCCCTCTCTGTCTCTCTCCGGAGAGTGCACATGCCCTGTAGCGAAAACTTAAAAAAGAAACTTGTAGGAGAAAAATAAGTTTATTGAACTTCACTTGAAATTGTGTCCAATGTAAATGAAGACGTTCTCAAGTCTATTTTACGGGCAAAAATAAGTAAAATTTATATGATTCGCAGTAAGACTTGAGATAAAACTATGGATTCTAATGACAGACATGTTTAATAATCAGGAGACCCCCAAATGTCACCTGTCCCTGTGGTAGGCAGTTAGTCGTGAGCGGGCAGCCCTAAGAGAAAAGCGAAAGGCTCCTCTAGCTCCGGGTGCCAGGAGGGCGAGGCAATTTGCCATCTTCCTTCCTTGAGGCCTGAGGGAAGTGCACAGGGATGATTCGTAGATTTTTCTCTTATCAAAAAGGACTAAGCAAGCGTTTTGGTCTATGCC
This sequence comes from Tupaia belangeri chinensis, assembly GCF_000334495.1. Lineage (NCBI taxonomy): Eukaryota > Metazoa > Chordata > Mammalia > Scandentia > Tupaiidae > Tupaia > Tupaia belangeri. The sequence goes on from NW_006203494.1 coordinate 66,911, forward strand.
CCAATTCCTATTAGGGCGATGGACTAACTGGGTAGTCTAATTGGGGCAACCTGGCTCCATTGGGCACCCTGCGCAATTAGGTGATCAAGTTCCTCATTCTTTACCTGTGAGGAAGGTGCAGGTGCAGGAAAGAACCTGTGGATTCAAATTTAAAGGAAGGACTTAGGCAGCGTAAGGGGCCTCCCACTAATGAATATTCATGACCTCTAGTAAGAAAATAAGGGTAGCTAGGCACAAGCGGGGCCGCCACCTGGCAATCTGCCCGCCCAAAAGCCTTTTGGGTGTACTTCCTTTCTTTCTATCAAAGCTTTTTTTCTACCTACTTCATTCGTGGTTGCAGTTTCATTTTGCGCCTAGGGACAGGTCTCTAATTTTAGTGATCTGGACTTCACAAGGCAGCTCCACACTCTCCCATCCGTTAACATCCCCTCTACAGGGAAAAGCTTCGGGTCCCACGGG
>NW_006203494.1:68326-75513 GCF_000334495.1 Tupaia belangeri chinensis
GGCCGCGCCCCGGAGCCGCGCGGGGACAGCCCGGCCAGCTCCCGCGCACGCGTGGGCTCCCCCCGGAGGGCTCCACGCCGGTCCGCGGCGGGCGTGCTCGGGGTCCTCCCTGCCTGGCTTGCCCCCGCGGTCGGGTCGGGCAGTTTCCTAGTCGGACTTTGGGCTCAAGTTCCTGCGGGCCCGGGCTCCTGGGCAAGGCCACTTTCAGGGCAGGAAGGGGAGCACGCCTGGGTCCGGGTGACTGAGCAGCTCTGCCCCGAGCGAATATGAGTCAGACGCGGTGAGGGTGGCCGAGGCGGGAGGGCTTCCGTCTTGGTAGAGAGAACCGGCCGCCCACGTCTCGTTGTAACGCACTGCGCGGTCGGTGCGGCCTTGGAGGGGTCCGCGACGCCGCGGCCTGGCCGAGGACCCCTCCTCCGCACGCCCGGGCCGAGCGAGCGCACCCTGGGGCTGAGCGCGGTCGTGGGCCGGGATGGCCCTGAGCTTCGTGGGCACCCTAGAGAGAGGCCCTCCTCACCTGCTGTGAAGGTGCTCTCGGGAGCGCCGTCTCGGGTCAGGCGACCGGTGGGTCGCAATTACAGTGTGCTGTATTATTATTATTTTTTTTTTGAGAGATTTTCACTGTAGGGCGCGTGCGCCCGCCCGCCAGACAGAGAGACACAGAGACAGAAAGCGAGAAATCACCCCCCAGGGGGGATGGTCACGTCGCAGTCCCTTCTCCTCCATTCTCCTCTTGGGATCTTGGGCACACACACACGCGCCCGGCGTGAGTTTTAAGCCGGCGTGAGTTTTAAGCCACCGGGTCCGGGACATGAACCACGGTCGACTACGTGGGAGTCCAGCAACATAGCCATTACACTAACTGCTGGTTCCCCTGTATTATGATTTTTTGGAGAAGTTTTTTGCTATAGGGCGCGTGCGGCAGACAGAAAGCAAGAAATCACCCCCGAGGGGGGATGGCCATGGTGCAATCCCTTCTTCTCCATGCTCCTCTCGGGATTTTGGGCACGCACGCACACGCGCTCGGCGTGAGTTTAAGCCACCAGGTCCCTGATGAACCGTGTTGACTACGTGGGAGTCCAGCGACATAGCCATTACGCTAACTGCTGGTTCCCTACAGTGTGTTGTACTTTAAAGAACGGCCCACTTTGCTTTTAAGTTTAAATGTATGTTGTAGAACCTGGGTAGAAAGTTTCTGATGGGGAGGAATTGAGACTGGGTGGTTTGCAAATGGAAAGAATAGGGAGCTTGTTAAATTCAGAAATCAGAGGCCTAGCATGAGCACTGGATAGAAAGTACAACGCTTCCTGTGGCTTTCTTTTGTGAGGGAGCCATAATACAGGTAGATAGAAAACTCTGGTTGAAGGCTGGGTGTGCCAACCCGGGGGACAGCCAAACAGGTTTCCTGAGTGAAGGAGTGAGAGCCGGGACAAGCGGCGTAGTGTTACAGCACGGAGACGACAGTGTCGTCCGTGTATTGTGGGCAGCACGGTACAGCACAGAGACAACGCAGTGTCACAGCTCTTCAGGGTCGCGTCGTCTACTGTGAGCAGCACGGAGACGACACAGTGTCACAGCTCTTCAGGGCCGTCCGGAGACGACGCAGTGTTACAACTCTTCAGGTTCTCCCAGGTCGTCTGGAGACTGCGCGGTGTTTCAGCTCTTCGGGCTCTTCAGTAGTCATCTTCCTGGTCGTCTGCTGGGCCAGAGATCATGCTTATATACACATTGGTGGGCCGTGATTGGTTGAATGAAGGATAGCAAAAGGTAGGTTATGATTGGTTGCTTTGTGGACCAATCATGACGTACCCGGATATGCAAATCTGAGGGATTCTAAGCTCACCGATTTGCTATGTGAAGTGGCCAATCAGTGTGGTGTTGAAGGTGAGGTTTTTGAAGGGGAGCCAATTGTGGCCTTTGTCATTGTTTGCTCTCTGAGCCTAAGGTGGCAATAGTAAGAGACTCATGGAAATGGCCTCCGCAGACTCGCTGGTGCACAGCCTCCCACAGCTGGGATTTACTTGTTGAGGCTAAACGTTAATCCAGTTTTAATGTCTGTCTGGAGGAACGCGCTCTGTACACGTATCAGGCCCTAGAGTAAGTGCAGGTCCTTCTCCTTTATTCTCTCTAGGTTTTGGGCATGCATGCACACGCGCCTGGCGTGAGTCTCAAGCTGCTGAGTGTGAGGCCTGAACCCCGGGTCGGCCTGGTGGGAGTTCAGCCAGCGCCTTAGCCACTATGCCATCTGGGGCCCTAAAGTGCATTATCTTACTTAATTCGATAGCGACTCTGTGGCATCATTACCAGTGTTCTCTCCACCTCGTGGGTTAGGAAACAGACCCAGGGAGGCTCTGGGGTTGCCGGGCTGACAGATGCCACCACCTGAACCTGTGTCCAGGGCCCTGTTAGGGCCACCAGTTTGTCTTTTAGTTAATGTCACTGCCTTTATTTTTTTTTTTTTTTTTTTTTTTTTTTTTTTTTTTTTTTTTTTTTTTTTTTAAGGTTTTTCTGTAGGGTGCGTGCTCTTGCTGGGGAGAGACAGAAACAGCGCTGGGAAAGTGAGAAACCACCCCCCAGGACGCAAGGCTCAAATAATCCTAAATTAAAAGCGATACATCCAGGTGGTTGACAGAGAGGGGAAGGGCGGAGGGCTTCTGTTCTAGGTGAGTAGGTTCAGGTGTGTAGACAGCTGACGGGGGGGATGGTTTTAGGTGAGTTAGTTCAGGTGTATAGACGGCTGACAGGGGAAGGCTTTAGGTGAGCTGGTTTAGCTGTGTACATGGCTGTGGGCTGATGGGTGTTTTACGTGAGTTGGTTTAGCTGTAGCTAGCTGGCGGCTGACAGGCAGGGAGCAGGGAGGACTTTCTGGGTACAGTGAGGGCGAAGACTTGGTGTTCTCAAAACGGGGAGGCCAGGGTGGCCGGGCTGCAGGGAGCCCTGGCCCAGCTCGCTGGGTCCTTGGTGCCTCCTGTAGGGTGGAGGGGCTGTGTTCTCCTGCCTGTCTTCTTGCACTCTCTGTGTGTTGAAACTTGTAGAGTTGTCGGGTAGGAATCGGGAACCTGAAATTGGTTGGATGGCGTCTCCCCACAGTGCCTGCCCCGCCCACCCCCACCCCCGCCGTCCCGTACACCTGTGTGCCAGCTCCCAGACACCATGCAGGAGTTTGAGAGGTTGCTCTTCTGCTGTCTTGCCACAAAGCACTTGGCCTGCGTGGGTGGGTCAGTGCCCTGTGGGCTCTGCTGGACACTCACCCCGTTTCCGCACAGTAGGACGGAGCTGAGCGGAGAAGCCTGCAGCCTGCAGGTGGGTTCTGGGGCTGGGAGCAGCTCTCCACCCCTGCCTGCCCCTCTGTGAACTGGCTCTAACACAGCAAGCCTTCCAGCTTTTAAAGATGTCCCAGCTGTAGGTTCTTCAAAGTTCTTTCTCTTTATTTTGTTTTTGTTTTTGCTATAAGGTACTTGTGCTCCGGAGAGAGACAGAAGGAAAGTGAGAAAGCACACCCTTGGAAGGATGGTCACCCCGCAGTCCCCTCTCCTCCATTCTCCTCCTGGTATCTTGGACACACATGTACATGTGCCTGGTGTGATTTTGAAGCTACCAGGTCTGGGACTCGAACCACGGTTGGGCATGTGGGAGTCCAGAGATTGAAACACTATGCCATCTGCTGGCCCCAGGTTCTCCTTTCTTTAATACCTTTTTCCTCTCTGTAAACATAACTGTCTAAATTAATACAAATCTTTTGAGTTGTGCTTGAACCCTTTCGCTTGTAACTCTTTTTTTGCTTTTGAAAAATAAGGCGATAACAGGAAAGCTCTGGACTTTAGGGTCGTCTGTGACTGAGCTGCTCCTTCTCGAGCAGATTGTCTTCTCTTTCCACTGGTTACCATGTCGGTAAATCAAGTGGGATTGTTTTTTGTTTTTGTAAATTATTATTATTTTTTCTTAATTTGCTCTAGGGCACACACACTCGCCAGAGAGAGGGAAAGTGAGAAAGCAAGCTGTCAGGTATGGGACTCGAACTACCGTAGGCCATATGGGAGTCCATTGCCGTAACTAGCACACCACCTGCCAACCCCGAGTGGATTATTGAAGGGAGTGTTTGGAAGTACCTGCTCCCTGTCTGGCACTCAGCACAGGCTCCTGGGCTGTAAGTGACCATGCTGTGTGAGTCCCTGCGGCTGGGCGGCTGGGCGGCTGGGCTCAGGCGTCTGGGCCTTGTTCCTTCATCAGGTCTGCTCTTGCTTGCTACATGTACTTTAACTCTTTCTCAGTTTCCTCACCTACAAGGTTGAGTTGATAATACACACCTCATGCGGTTGTGAGAATTAAATGAGGGAAGATCTATAGCTTTAAAAACAATGCCCGGTGCGCAGTAAATGCTAAGAACAGCTGGCGTTTTTGTTCTTTTAGTTTTTGCTGTAAGGTGTGTATGCTTGCTGGACAGAGACAGACGGAAAGTGAGAAGGCGTCCTCTGGGGGGCACGGCCACACCACAGTCCCTTCTCTGGGGTTTTGGGCGCGCGCGCACACACAGAAACACACACACACACACACACACACACACACTGGTGTGCTTTTCAAACTGTGAGGTCCAGGACTTGAACTGCAGTGTCAGCCGAGTCGGATCCAGCTGCCTTAAACACCACACCACAGGTTGGCCCCGTTGTTTTTTCCTTGAATTTGTAAGCAGTTGTTCCTCATAGGCTATTCCTTGTTTATATTCTGTGTTTTTTGATTAATTCAAGCTTTTTGACCTTGTCATCCCAACAAAATAAACAAATAAATAACAATGGTCATTATTTGGGGGGGAGAGATTTTTGCTATGGGACATGTCGCTTGCCAGAGAGGGAAGAGACACAGAGACAGAAAGCAAGAAGTCACCTCCCAGGGAGGATGGCCACACCAGTCCCTTCTCCATTCCCACTCAGGATCTTGGGCACACACGCACATGTGCACATGCACACACACACTGACTTAGCGTCAGAGTCTGTTGAGCGTCCTGTGACGTCGGTGTGCACAGCGTGAGCAGACCCGGATCTGGAGTGAGGTGTTTGGAGGTGCAGACCCCACCAGTGTGGGTCCCAGCTCGAAGCACACGAGGGTTGAGTGGAGAGTGTTCCTGGGCTGGGTGTGGATGTGAACTGGCCGTCTTCAGACTCCTTAAAGGTTTCAGCCAGGAAACACTTCTAAAAATGAGAGGTTCATGATAGAAATTGAGGACTAGTTTTTTTTTTTATATTTTATTTAACTTTATTTTAATTTGGCCAGAGAGGGACAAGAGTGAGAGAGCGAGCGAGAAAAAGGGAAAGTAATCCCAGGTCTGGGATTCAGACAGTCACCCACGTGGGAGTGCAGCAGCCGCAGGCCTAGGTTAAAACCCCCACGCTGCTCACGGAGCCAGAGGAGGTCGTGCCTTTCCCTCAAGCCCAGTCCCCCGCTCTCGATACCTGTGTCCCTGTTACCTCTGCCTGACGTCCCTGTGGCACAGTGACGTCTTTGGGCTGGCCCAGTGGCATGAAAAATACTCAAAACCCTGACAGGACAGAGAGATGGAAGAGAAGGGGTTGCCGTGTGACCGCGCCCCACTGTGACGCGTGCTTCCTCTCCATGGCTCTGGGGAGTGCACGTGCCCCCTGGCAAAGTAAAAACTACAAGTAAAACACTCATTTACCAGAAAAGGAGTTTTCTCATAAACCACGTGGACCAGAAAACCTTTTAGGTTGATTTTTTTTTTGGAGAGAGTTTTCACTGTAGGGCGCGTGCGCTCGCCCGACAGACAGAGAGAGACAGAAAGCGAGAAATCACCCCCCAGGGGGGATGGTCACGCCGCAATCCCTTCTCCTCCATTCTCCTCTCGGGATCTTGGGCACGCACGCACACGCGCCCGGCGTGAGTTTTAAGCCACCGGGTCCGGGACACGAACCGCGGTCGACTACGTGGGAGTCCAGCGACATAGCCATTACGTTAACTGCTGGTTCCCAGGTTGATCTCATTTTGATAAAAGTATTTCCAAAAAATAATCGCTTCCGTTTTGATATTGCCAGTATACCCAGGTGAAAATGAGCATGTGTGTAAACATGTTACTGCCCCTTGTGTTTTAGGGTTGTTGAAGGATCTAGTCCTTAGGTGTGAAATGGAGGCTTTTTTTTTTTTTCTTTTTTGCCAGAGGCTGCATATGCTGGGCAGAGCCGGAGGGAGGGAGGGGAAAGCACCCAGGGGAGCGGTCACGACAGAGTCCCTCTCCTTGTCTCCCTCCCCATGGGTGGGGCATGCAAGCACACACGTGCCTGGTGTGTTTCTCAGACCCCTGTGGTTGGCCTTAGTGTCTGGGCCATGGAGCTGACCTCAAGTCACTGTGACAGTTCAGGGTTCTGCCACAGGGTGCAAGTCTTGCCAGAGAGAGACAGGCACGGGAGAAGTCACCCCCTGGGGGACGGCCACCCTCAGTACCTTCTCCTCTCGCCCCTTCTGACTGTGGGCACACATGCACATGTGCCCTGCGTGGTTTTCAGGGTGCTGGGACTCGAACCCCAAATTGATGTCGTCACAAAAGGGCATCGTAAAGTCTGGGTGAAGGGAGTCCTCAGCTGAGAACACACCGGCGGGTGATCACGAGTGGGTCGCCCACACGCTCTGGTAGTCCATACTCCCTAGGGAAGTTCACATACTTTGATGGATGACTAATAACTTGATAATTTGACATACCTTTATTGTTTCTAAGGGGCATGCTACGGTATTATTTTTTACTTTGCCAGAAGAGAGATGGGGGCCTGCAGATGGCATAGTGGTTATATTGTTGGACTCTCTTATGGCTGGCCGGTGGTTCAAGTCCCAGACTGGGCAGCTTGCTTTTTCATATTCTCTCTCTGTCTTTCTCTGGTAAAATTAAAACATTGATAATAATAACAAAATAAATACATTTAAAAGAAAGAAAACAGAGAGGGAAAGTGGCCGGCCATGAGGGATCTGCCTCCCATGACACTAGGCCATGTGCCAGCCCTGTACATTGCTAGCTAACATCCATGACGGTAGATTTTGGCAGGGAGAGATGTAAGCACAGGTGGACGGTACTCTGCGTGTCAGTACTCTGGCTGCGTGGGGCTGGACGGTACTCTGTGTGTGTCAGTACTCTGGCTGCGTGGGGCTGGACGGTCCTCTCGGTGTCAGTGCTCTGGCCGCGCGGGGGT
>NW_006203494.1:76385-86023 GCF_000334495.1 Tupaia belangeri chinensis
GCTGGTGGCTGGACGGTACTCTGTGCGTGTCAGTACTCTGGCTGCGTGGGGGTGGACGGTACTCTGCGTGTCAGTACTCTGGCTGCGTGGGGCTGGACGGTACTCTGTGCGTGTCAGTACTCTGGCCTGTGGAGTCACAAAATCTGGTCCTCCTCTTCTCCCCTCTGCCTGGCAGTGGAAGTGATGCTCCGGATTCTAGCCTCTGTGACGAGATTCCCCCCCCTCGCCCCACCATCCTAAACAGACAGTGAAAGGGAGTGTGGAAGTCGGAGCAGCTCTCCTGCTGCAGGGCTGGCCAGGCTGCGGGGTGTCCGAGTCCCAGCCAGGCTGGAGGTCGCATGTGCCCCTCACGTTCTACCACCGACAGGGACTTTGTCCTTCTCTCCTGGTCCTGACCCTCCCTGTCTTAGCAGAGGTCTAGGACAAAGGTGGGGCTGGGCCCAGTTTTGCACAGACGGGAAGATCGCAGCCAGTCAGGTGTGGCTCCTGCAGTTAACGTCTGCCTCTAGGCATTAGCTGTGCACACTAAGTAAGAAGCTTAACTCTGCAGAAGGAGGGTGCAGCTGCCCAGACCGCCATGAAAGTGAGTGTGAGAGTGTCCTGAAAGCTCTTGGCTCTGCATGTGGACTGGTGCTGGGTCCCACGTGGCCAGCGGTGTAGTTCAGGTCCCAGACACCGGCTTGTGAAACACACCTGGCAACCCACAGTCTCGAGAGGCTAATGGGAGAGAAGGGAGTGGGATCAGCAGGTGGCGTGGTGGTTGAGGTGCCGGACACTCCCACGTGGCTGACCACAGTTCGAGTCCCAGACGTGGTGGCTTGCTTTCTCACTTTTTCTCTCTCTCTGTCTTTCTCCGGTCAAATTAAAATAAACGAATGAATAAATAAAAATACATAAATAATTATTATTTTTTTAAGTTACTCAATTTAAAAAAAAAAAAAAAAAGGACGAGAAGGGAGTGTTGCGTGGCCATCCCACGTCCCCAACTTCTTCTCTCACTTTCCCTGTCTGGCTAATGAACACACCTTATAGGAAAATTATTTTAAAATTTTAATAAAGAAAGCTCTTAGTATAACATCTGGCACTTAAAGTGCTCAGTCGGGGGCCAGCAGGTGGCGTGGTGCGTAAAGCTCTGGACTCCCACATGGGTGACAGCTGCTTGAGTCCTGGAACTGGCAGCATGAAAGTCACGCCAGGTGTGTGTGCGTGTGCTCAAAACCCCTGGAGGAGAGGAGATTGTGGCGTGGCTGTCCCCCTGGGGGTGATCTCTCACTTTCCCTGTCACTGTCTCTTTCTCTCTCTCCAGTGAGTTATGTGCCCTATGGCAAAAACTTAAAAAAAAAAAAAAGTGCTCAGTCAGTGGTAATTTTTTGATAGTAAATATACTTTGTCTTTCTTGGGGACCAGCAGGTAGCGTGGTGGTTAAGGTGCTGGACACGCCCACATGACTGACAACGGTTCGAGTCCTGGACCTGGCGGCTTGCTTTCTCACTTGCGCACGCTCTCTCTCTCTCTGTGTGTGTCTGATCAAATTAAATATAAATGAATGAATAAATAAAATAACCTTAAATAATTATAAAAAATTATATACTTTGTCTTTCTAAAAATTCGGAAAGTTTTTTTCTGTAGGAGAAAAATTGCTATAGAGACATTGTTATGTGTTAATGGATTTAATGAGTTTATTATGGTGACTTGATACTTGGTATTAAGACCCTTCCAAAGGTGATGAATTTTTTTAAAGCACTATTTTATTTTATTTATTCATTCATTCTTTTTTTTTTGGAGAGATTTTCACTGTAGGGCGTGTGCGCTCGCCAGACAGACAGAGAGAGACATAGAGACAGAAAGCGAGAAATCACTCCCCGGGGGGATGGCCACACCGCAATCCCTTCTCCTCCATTCTCCTCTCGGGATCTTGGGCACGCACGCACACGCGCCCGGCGTGAGTTTTAAGCCACCGGGTCCAGGACACGAACCACGGTCGACTACGTGGGAGTCCAGCGACACGGCCATTACGCTAACTGCTGGTTCCCCATTCATTCATTTTTTAAACATTTTACCACAGCTAGAAAGAGGGAAAGTGAGAAAGCAAGCCACCAGATCTGAGACTTGAACCACAGTCGGCCATGTGGAAGTGTCCAGCACTGTAACCACCATGCCACCTGCTGGTCCTGGTGATGAGTTTTTTTGTTTGTTTGGGTTTTTTTTGTTTGTTTGTTTGGGGTTTTTTTGAGAGGTTTTTGCTATGGAGCGCGTGCGCTCGCCAGACAGAGAGACAGAAAGCGAGAAATCACCCCCCCGGGGGATGACCACGCCTCAATCCCTTCTCCTCTGTTCTCGTCTCAGGATCTTGGGCACGCACGTACACGCGCCCGGCGTGGTTTTAAGCCACCGGGTTCAGGACACAAGCCACGGTCGACTATGGGAGTCCAGTGACACAGCCATTACGCTAACTGCTGTTCCCCCGGTGATGAGATTTTTAATTAGTGCTGTGAGAGTGAGAAGTGGGCAGACTGGGACATAAAGGAGACCACCACCTCTCCTGGGTGACTGGGCCACTGCGCAGGAGGAAGCTGGACTGTAACCCATTTGGGGAAGCACATGCATCAGGCTGCAGTGGTAGCCTGATTTCTGTTCATTGCACAGACGTGTTCAGGACGTGGCGACACCAGTGTCTGAGAAGTAGGGTGCTGTGACAAATGCCCGCTTGTCAGTGACTCTTCTCCCCCTCTCCCCAGCCGCTCAGATGAAGAGTTTGATGAGCCAACTAGGAACCAAGCAGGACTCGAGCACGCTGCAGGAGAACCTGTGAGTAGCCTCCGGGCCGGCTGGTTGTGTGACCCCCACCCCAGGACACGCGTGATGTCCTTGCTGCTGGCAGCTGAGGTTCGGGTCTGTTCTGAGGGGTGGCAGGACCAGGAATGGCAGCCACACGTGTTCACGAGTCCTGAGTGCACGCCCCAGCACACTTGTGGCCGTGTGTGGCTAGAGCACACATGTGGCTGCATGTGTGATCACGAGCACATGCCCTCGAGCATGCGTGTGGCTGTGCGTGTGATCAGGAGCACATACCCCTCAAGCGTGCGTGTGGCTGCATGTGTGTGATCCTGAGGGCACGCCCCTCAACAACGCCTGTAGGCATGCCTCTTGAGCATGTGTGTGGCTGCATGTGTAGTTGTAAGCACGTGGCCATCAAGCTCACGTGTGGCTGCACATGTCCTGAGTGTATGCTCCTTGCACACACGTGTGAGCGCATCCCCCTCAAGTACACGTGTGGTCTTGAGCACCACGCCCCCTTCTCCTCGGCAGGCTCTCAGGTAACGAGTGAGCGCCCAGTGCCATTAATGGCAGCCACCCCGCTGCCCCACAAGCCCCTGCTGCACAAGGCTCTGGGTGGTCTGGCTGGGCTGGTTCCCAGCTATACCTGGCGCTAGCCACGTGGGTTCCGAGACCAGGGATCCTGAGGGAGGCGGCAGGCACTGGTGTCGGGACTCCTGCTTGTTTTTCTGTTTGTGAAGAGCATGTGAGAGAGGGCGAGGGCCTTGAGCCCCCTTCCCAGTCTGGTTACAGTGCCACGCCCTCCTGCAGCCCCCCAGCCATCAGTTCTTGGGCGTTCGCATGCCTGCTGCAGGCCAAGTGGGCTGGGGACTCAAACCCGGTGTCCTGGAGGGAGCAGCACAAAACCCTTGTGCCTCAGAGCTGGCCTGCCTTCTTTGTTTTAATCACATCCTTCCTTCTTTCTTTTTGGAGAGGGATTTTTGTTACAGGTTGCCTGCACTCACAAGAGAGACAGACAGAAAGTGAGAACTCACCCTTGGGGGGATGGCCACGTTCAATCCCTTCTTCATTCTTCTCTTGGAATCTTAGGCATGCATGCACACAGGCCCAGTGTGAGTTTTAAGCCACCGGATCCAGGATTTGAACCACCATCAACTATGTGGAAGTCCAGTGATATAACCACTGCGCCATCTGCTGGTCCCGCAATCACATCCTTCACGACTCCATTTCTGCTATTCCTGATCGGGCTCTCTTCAGGGCTGGAAGTGCCTCTGTGTAGAGCGTGCTGTGGCCTGGGGTGCTCTGGCTCCTGACCCACTCTCAGTATTTTACTTGTGTCTTGTTTTGATTTTTTAAATTTAATTTACAGTAGGATGCATGTGCTCACCAGAGATACACGGGGGTGGGGGGTGGTGAGAAAGCAAGCCACCAGATCCAGGACCCAAAACCACAGTTGGCCTTGTGGGCATCCAGCACCTTAACCACCATGCCACCTGTTGGCCCCTGTTTTTGTTTTTAAAAGAAATTTTTGCTATAGAGCCTATGTGCTTGCTGGAGAGACAGAGACAGAAAGCGAGATAGCACCCTCCCCCCCAGGAGGATGATCACACTGCACTCCCTTCTCTTTCATCCTCCTCTCGGGATTCGAGGACCACACACACTCACCTGGCATGTTTCAGCCGCTGGGTCCGGGACTCGATGCGCAGTTGACTGTGGGACTCCAACAACGTAACCATTACACCATCTGCTCGCCCTGACTTCCTTTTTTTTTTTTAATTTTTTTTTATAGAATTGTTTTATTTAATTTTATTCATTCATTTATTTTAATTTGACCAGAGAGACACAGAGAGAGGGGGAAAGTGAGAAAGCAGGCCACCAGGTCCAGGACTTGAACAGTGGTCAGCCATGTGGGAGTGTCCAATGCCTTAACCACCACGCAACCTGCTGGTCCTGTTAAGAATTATTTTATTTATTATTGTAATTATTTTTTTCATTTGCTATAGGACACATGTGCTCACCAGAGAGAGAGAGAGAGAGAGAGAAAGTAAGAAAGCTAGCCACCAAATCCAGGACTTGAACCACGGTCAGCCATGCCTTAACCACCACGCTACTTGCTGGCCCCATGACTTGCATGTTTTATTGTGGACACCCATTTGGAGGGAAAGAAACTTGAGCAGTTCACGCTGTGCTGTCTTGGCCGCTGCTCTAACCCGCGCAGGGCGGAGACTGCTCACGTGTCGAGCTCGGACACCAGGCGGGCCGTGTCTGGAGAGGCCACGTCCCACAGGCAGCCCCGTCTGCTGTGCCCGTGCTGGTGGGGGGGACGAGGCGGTGCTCTGGGACCCTCTTGTGAGGATCCTGATGCCACTCACGAGATCCCTCCCTCACGATCTGCCTCCCTGTGCAAGCCCCCTCCTAGCCAGTCACCCTGGGGGCTAGGGTTTCAACACGGAGTTTGGGGGTAGACACCCAGGCCGTAGCACGCCGCAACTCTGTCCTTCCTCGAAAGCTCTGGCAAGATGCCAGAGAGCAGAGGGACCCGTGACGGGAGCTCTGTCCGCGCGTTCCTGCCCCAGGCCCCACAGGTTCTGCTCTCCAGCTCCTTCCCTCCCTGTCCTCATGCGTTTTCAAGCAGCCAAGGGTGTCCTTGTCTTGGGGGGAGAACCAGAAAGTCGGGGTTGCAGAGCAGCTTGGGCTGAGTCCAAGCTGGAAACCCCCCCTCCAGCAGGTGCCGGCAGGCTCTGCTGTGCTGCTCACTCCTTTCTTATTTATTTTCAAGGTTTTCTGCCATAGGACACATGAGCTTGCCAGAGAGTCACAGAGAGGGAGAGGGAAAAGTCTCCCGGGGTTCTGACGGGCACACACATACACCTGGTGCCTAGGACTTCAACCGTGGTCGGCCATGTGGGGCCCAGCACCTTAACCACCCGCCACCTGCTGGCCCCCAAAGCCGTCCTTTAGAGCCTGTGCCGGGCTCTGGGCAGGGCCGTGTGGCAGGCCACCTGGGGCTCGGTGTACTGAAGTGAGCTGCTTCGACTGTAATGCCCGCGTCCTTGTGTCTGCCAGAATGACTGGTGTGTTCCCCTTTTCCCTGAGGAGTTAGAGCCTTGGGCTGTGCCACCTCCACAGGGTCACCCAGGCGGGTTTTGCTGTCCCACAGCCTGCAGATGCCCGGTGGGTTTGCCGGGCGCCTCTCAGGTGCTGTTAGGACTGGGTTCTTCGAGGCCCTTCGCCTGCACAGGAGACTGAGTGTGGAGCGACAGTACCCTGAACCCTGTCTCCTCTCCTAGGCAGCAGCTGCAGCACTCCACCAACCAGCTGGCCAAGGACACCAACGAGCTGCTGAAGGAGCTGGGGCCCCCGGCCCTGCCCCTGCCCGCCGCGGCACAGGTTGGTGTCTGCCACAGCGGGCTGACGGGGAGGGGCTTGCTTTTAGTGCAAAGGCAGGAAGTGAAAGGGAAACAAGTCGACCTTTGGTGGCAGACGGACCTCTGGACCCCAGTTTCCTTAAGGCGGGGAGTGCGCGGTGCTCCCCGCACAGAGCAGCCCCCGGGAGGTGCTTGTGGGACGGGTTCCAGCCGAGCAGGGCCTCCGAGTTGGCGTCTCCGGGCTGGCCGCCAGCCATGGGGGCAGGCGTGGTGCGGCTCTGGGGCCCTGTCTGCGCGTGGCCCGGATGCCCTTCCGCACAGCCCCGCTCCCGGCTCCTTACGGCTCGTGCTCGGTGCTCAGCTGGAGACTCTCAGAACCGGCTCCTCTCTCCCAGTCACCTTATGCCGTGGCCATTTAAACCCTTGAAAAACACAGTTTATTGGATCTGCGGTCCCTCGACAGGCCAGGACCCCGAAGCCAGACGGCCCCTCTCCCAGGCCGAGAGCGCCTGTGGGAGCCTGGTCTGCGCCCGGCCACGCGTGGTGCGTGCACTGACAGTGGTCTCCGCGCCGGACTCCTATACGGGGACGTCCTGGCCGCTCTGAAGGCCGCGCCTCCGACTCTAGTCTGGGCTGGTTTCAAACTGGGCTGTGGCAGTCGGGGCAGGACGGCGTCTCCATGTGCTGTGATGAGCATTCTGTAAGCCCGAAACACATGCCGTGTTGCGGTGTGTCCCGTGTCACAAGGGTCGCCACTGTGATGTGAAACCCGCATCTGGCACATACGTGTGTGCGGTGCCTGTCACGGCTGACGTCACATTGTGAGGCCCGCCACTGCCGCAGTGTGTCCAGCCAGAGTCGTGCCTCCAGGCAGCAGGAGAGGAGCCAGGACTGCTGACAGACGCCCCGCCGGCAGACATGGGTGGCGCCCGGCGGTGTGTCCAAGACATGTAGTACGGAAAGCCGTGTGGCTTCGCATCGCATTCTCTGGAGGCCCGGCCCTGGTGCCCATGCTGCCTCAGTTGTCGCCCAGACACCCTGGTCGCTTCCAGAGGACCTTGCGATTCCACACGTGCTCAGGGATGCACAGTCCGGGCCGGCTGCCCGGTGTGGGCAGCCTTGAAAGCACTAGGAGCAGCCCAGGGTGGAGAGCCATGTCTGCTGCCCAGGCCAGGGCTGTCACCGTGTCCCACAGCTGCGGGGCTCCCTTCTCTTTCTCAGTGGAGGGCGGAGCGCCCTCGGTTCCTGGTCCCGGCCCTCCCACACTGCCGCCCTGCGCGTCCCCTCCGCAGCCGTGAAAGCCTCGAAAGCACCCACCACTCCACGTGTTCCCCACGCCCATTTCCTGTCATCAGGCGTTGGCTGGTTGCCAAGTCCAGGGGCCTCTTCTGGTCTTGCTGGTTTGTTTTAAGAATTGTCTCCTGGGGCCAGCAGGTGGTGTGATAGAGGCTCTGGTCTCCCGTGACGGCTGCTTTTCAGGCCCCGGACCTGGCAGCTGCCTTTCTCGCTTTCCCTTTCTCTCTCTCTGGTAAAATTTAAAAAAAAAAAATGACAAACGGAATTAAATAAAGAATTATTCTTTTTTAAAAAATTATTTATTTATTTTTAATTTGACCACAGAGGATTGGGGGATGAGGAAGCAAGCCTCCAGGTTCAAGACAGACCCCACGTGGGAGCCCACACGGGTGGAGCACCTTCACCACCATGCTGCCTGCCAGTCACTTTGCTCCTGTCTCCTTGGCCCTCCTGCCCGGCTGGTGTGCACTAGGACCCACCTGGGAAGCACTGCTCCGGTTCTGGCGGCAGTGGGCTCCCGTCAGCCATCAGTTGGTGACGCTGAGCAGCCGGCACTAGTCCAGAGCCTGCCTGTGTGCAGTGGATCGGGTCGGCTCGGGAGGGCGGCCGGGAAGTGGCTACAGCATGGTTATGATCCACCTCCGAGGCGGCCTTTTGGAGGGTTACGATTTTGGAGAGTTTTTGAGTTTTTGGATGTCCTCTCCAATTATTACAATGTTGCTTATGAAAAACAAAAACCCCAGGGACCAGCAGTCAGCGTAATGGCTGTGTCTCCGGACTCCCACATAGTCGACTGCGGTTCGTGTCCCAGACCCGGTGGCTTAAACTCACGCCGGGCGTGTGTGCGTGCGTGCCCAAGATCCCGAGAGGAGAATGGAGAAGGGATTGAGGCGTGGCCATCCCCCCTGGGGGTGATTTCTCGCTTTCTATCTCTTTGTGTCTGTCTGGCGAGCGCACGCGCCCTATAGCAAAAACCTCTCCAAAAACAAAAACCGCAGAAAGAAAAAATGTTCCTCCCCTAAATTTGCTTTTTGTGTTGCCATCACTTTCCTGGGTTTAAAATTTGATTCTGACTAGCCCGTGGCATACTGGTTAGGACGGCTAGACTCCCACAGGGCTGACCGTGGTTCGAGTCTCAGGCCTGGCGGCTTGCTTTCTCACTTTCTTTCTCTTTCTCTGTCTCTCTCTGGTCAACTTAAAAAAAATAAAATAAATGACAATGAATAAAATTAAATAATTATTTTTAAAAATAATTGAGTCTTGGGGACCAGCATGTGATGTAGTGGTTAAGACACTGGACACTCCCACATGGCTGACCACAGTTCGAATCCTGGACCTGGTGGCTTGCTTTCTCACCCCCTCCCACTCTGTCCTTCTCTGGTCACATTAAATAAATTAAATAATTCTTTAAAAAAATAATAATTGAGTCTTGGGGACTGGCAGGTGGCATGGCGGTTAAGGGTGCCTGACTCCCACATGGCCGGCCGCAGTTTGAGTCCCAAACCTGGCGGCTTGCTTTTCTCACTTTCTGTCCCTCTCTGGTCAAATTAAAATAAATGAAGTTAAATAATTCTTTTTAAAAAATAACAATTGAGTCTTCTTGAGTTGTCCTTGCTCGCTGCCAGCCCTGAGCCACAGCGTCCTCAGGCCCTGGGCCTCATCTCCATGCTGCTCAGCCTCAGGCCGGCTCGCAGGGTGGTCTTTCTTCTCGCCTCTTTTCCATCCTGCCTTGGGCATCCTCACAGGCTGGTTTTCTGTCCCTCTCTCCTACCCGCTGTGCACCTGCTCAGAAGCCTGCAGTGTCTGTGCTCTCGAGGCTGGACACCCTGCAGTGTCTGTGCTCTCTCGAGGCTGGACACCCTGCAGTGTCTGCGCTCTCGAGAGGCTGGACACCCTGCAGTGTCTGTGCTCTCTCGAGGCTGGACACCCTGCAGTGTCTGTGCTCTCGAGGCTGGACACCCTGCAGTGTCTGTGCTCTCTCGAGGCTGCCCCGCGGTCTCTGCGCTCTCGAGGCTGGACACCCTGCAGTGTCTGTGTTCTCTCGAGGCTGGACACCCTGCAGTGTCTGTGCTCTCGAGTCTGGACCCCGTGGCGTGTCTGTGCTCTCGAGGCTGGACACCCTGCAGTGTCTGTGCTCTCGAGGCTGGACACCCTGCAGTGTCTGTGGTCTCGAGGCTGGGCCCCCCGCCCCGGGTG
>NW_006203494.1:87993-97774 GCF_000334495.1 Tupaia belangeri chinensis
GCCCCCCTGCGGTGTCTGTGCTCTCGAGGCTGGACACCCTGCAGTGTCTGTGCGCTCTCGAGGCTGGACACCCGCACCCCGCTGCTCACTAGCTGCGTCTCCGTCTCCGTCTCTGTGAGAGCAGAGTGCCTCCTCTCGCCCCCGGACTTCTGGGCCCTGCGCTGTGCTCCATCTGCAGCCTCTGCCCTTGTCCGAGCCGCCCTCCCTCCAGTGCCCACGTCTCCGAGGCCTCCCTTTTTTTTTTTTTTTTTTTTTTTTTTTTTGGAGAGGTTTTCGCTGTAGGTCGCGTGCACTCGCCAGACAGACAGAGAGAGACATAGAGACAGAAAGCGAGAAATCACCCCCCAGGGGGTCCTCTTGGGATCTTGGGCACGCACGCAAATGCGTGAGTTTTAAGCCACCCGGTAGGGGACATGAACCGTGGTCGACTACATGGGAGTCCATCGACATAGCCATTACGCTAACTGCTGGTTCCCTCCAAGGCCTCTTAACCACAGAGCCCTCACTGGCCCTCTGGCCCTCCGGTCGCGTGGTCCTGGGCTGGCGCTGCTGTTGTTCGCGGTGACCGCGACTCTCCTGTGTCTCTGTCTTGTAACCTTTTTTCTATGCGCAACGGTCTGCTGCTCGAGGTCGGCCGAGTTTTCCTTCTGTAGGTGAGAAGCACGGTCCTATGGTTGGGACGTTGTGGACTCGGCACAGATGGACAGTCCCAGCACGGCAGCAGGACCGTTGCGGTGGGTGCAATCCCATCCAGGGGCTGCTCTGCTTTTCGGTTCTTCGGAGAGTCAGAGCTTGCTTGGCCTGGTAGTTCCTTCTGGGGATGCCCTTCCAGGCAGCCGGCACCTCGCTCCCAGACTTCTCAGGACGAGGAAGGAAGACCCAGCTGGCCTGCAGGGAGCAGGCGTGCTGCAGCCAGGGCCTCTGCAGAGGCTTCCCAGTGGGTCTGCCTGGGGAGCCTTCCCCCCTGGTGAGCACGGCCTGGCCTGTGGGCTCTGGGACTCAGGCTCTCTCCTCACCCTCAGCGCCAGCAGAGGCTCCAGAAGGAGCGCCTCATGACCGAGTTCTCCGCAGCCCTGAGCAGCTTCCAGGCCGTGCAGCGACGCGTGTCGGAGTGGGAGAGGGAGAGTGTCGCCCGCGCCAGAGCCGGGTCTCGCCTTGCTGTAAGTCGTTCCCTGCGGCCGCGCCCTGTCCCTGCCTCCGCCCACGCTTGTTCCCCACCCCGCAGTGAACACGGGCAGCAGCTGTGCCCATGCCAGGCGCCCCAAGCTTTGTGAAGAGCATGAGCACACGTGGTCAGAGGGGGTGGGCGTCCCGTCAGCTCCCCGGGAGGCCCCACGGAGGTGCTGCAGGCCGAAGGGAAGCAGAAAGGAGCGCTGGGCAAAGAAAGCCACAGCCATGTGAGGGCAGCTGCAGGCAAAGGCAAAGGCTGCTGCCGCTGGGAGCCACAGGGGCTAGCAGAGCCGGCGGGACCCCGGGCGTCAGCGCGGCCGCACAGGGGCCGACAGCTCCCAGACAGGCTTGTGGTGGAGGGCCCCAGAGAGGCTTTGTTTCTGTGGACTGCACCTGATGGGGCGTGTATCGGGGATTGAAAATGATAATTCATTTACAAATCACAATAATAAACCTGCTGCATGTTAACATAAACGTAAGAAAGACTTTTAATTAAAATAACTTTTTCCAAAACAGCAAAAACAAATTTAATGGAAAGATGCTAGTCTCTTCATTTTTGCAGATTTATTTATTTACTTACTTTTTAGAGGTTTTTTGCTATAAGGGCACATGTGCTTGCTGGAAAGACAGAAAGTGAGAAATCACCCCCCAGGGAAGATGGCCACCCCGCAATCCCTCCAGTCTCACTTCAGGATCTTGGGCACACACGCACACAAGTCCGGTGTGAGTTTTAAGCCTCTAGGTCTGGGACTCGAATTGTAGTCGGCCACATCGGAGTCCAGCAACGTTAACATTATGCCATCTGCTGGTCCCATCATTTTTGCAGATCTATTGTTTTTTTTTTAAACTCTTTTTTTTTTTTTTTTAGGGGGGAGAGATTTTCACTATAGAGCGCATGTGCTAGACAGACAGACAGAGACAAAGAGACAAAAAGCGAGAAATCACCCCCCAGGGGGGATGGTCACACCGCAATCCCTTCTCCTCTATTCTCCTCTTGGGATCTTGGGCACGCACGCACACGCGCCCGGTGTGAGTTTTAAGCCACCGGGTCCGGGACGCGAACCGTGGTTGACTACGTGGGAGTCCAGCAACATAGCCATTACGCTTACTGCTGGTTCCCAATTTTTGCAGATCTTTTTGATGCCTGGTTTACCAAAGGCAGGTAGATTTTTATCCTAGTTATTTTTCTTTTTTAGATAATTATTTAATTTTATTTAGCATTATTATTATTCTCCAATTTGCTATCGGGCGGGCATGCTCACCAGAGAGCGAGAATGAGTTGGAAAGTGAGAAAGCCAGCCATTGGTCCCAGACTGCAACCGCAGTTGGCCATGTGCGAGTGCAGTGCCTTAGCCACCATGCCTCCTGCTGGCCCCTAACCTTAGCTTTTTGTTTAAACTTTCGTCCTAAGACATGAGTGACTGCCACTCTGCTGTCTCAGTCTTGGAGAGTCATGTGTCTGACAGGCCCACTTCCATCTTGTCTTGTCAGTGGCTCTTACACCCTCCCGTTTCCACGTTAGTAATTAGCAGCCTTTTCTTTCTGCCTGAAGACTCTCTCTAGCATTTTTCTTATTTTTTCCCCATAGTATTTTTTTTTAAGAGGTTTTTGCTATAGGGCACGTGCGCTCGCCAGAAAGACAGACAGAGACAGAGAAACAGAAAGTGAGAAATCACCCCCCAGGGGGGATGGCCACGCTGCAATCCCTTCTCCTCTATTCTCTCGGGATCTTGGGCACGCACGCACACGCGCCTGGCGTGAGTTTTAGCCACTGGGTCCGGGACTCGAACCGCGCTCGACTACATGGGAGTCCAGTGACATAGCCATTACGCTAACTGCTGGTCCCTCCCCCATAGTATATGGGTGTGCTCAGCAGAGACAGGGTGATGGGGTGTAAGAACGCACCCCCCCCACCCAGGAGGATGGCCACACTGCAGTCTCTTCCGTTCTCCTCTTGGGATTTTGAGCACATATGCACACGTGCCCGGCATGATTTTGAAACCACCGGGTCCAGGACTCAAACTGCAGATCCAGCCATGTGAATTCCAGTGCCTTAACTTCCATGCCACCTGCGAGCCCCCTTGGCACTTAGCAGATGTCTGTCTGGATCACATGTGCTTCTGTTCTCAGTCCGTGCCCTTTGAACTGTGAAGGGAACTTGGCCCGCAGAGGGACAGGATTGAAAGGCCCTTTCCAGGACATTGCTTATACTGCTCCTCGAGCCTGTGTCCAACCGACAGCGTCAGTGCGCGGGCCCGCCCGTGGTACTTGCCTCCGTCACCACCCACTGACACCTGCTGGCCGTCCTAGTCTTACCTCCGAGTGGCTCCTGTGTGCATGCGCGTGCGCCTGGCGAGTCTCGGGACTCAAACTGTGCTCAGCCACGTGGGAACCCAGCACTTTTACGGCTATACCACCTGCTGGCCCCAATTATATATTTTTTTAATTGAAAGCTATATTTTTATCTTTGGCAATAGAACCTTCATTGTTTTTGTTAAAGTGGCAGTTTCACATTATTTTCAAGAAATTATCTGCAAAAAAGAAATTATCTGCAAGATAACTGTCTAAAGAGGTTATATAAATTAAAAAGCTTGGGGCCAGCACTTGGCGTAATGGCTATGTCATGAGACGCCCATGTAGCCGACCGCGGATCGAGTCCCGGACCCGGTGGCTTAAACTCACGCCGGGAGCATGTGCGTACGTGCCCAAGATCCTGAGAGAAGATTGGAGGAGAAGGGATTGCGGCATGGCCATCCCCCCCCCGGGGGTGATTTCTCGCTTTCTGTCTTTCTGTCTGACTGGCGAGCACACGTGCTCTGCAGCAAAAACCTCTCCAAAAAAATTAATTAATTAATTAAAAAGTTTATGAAAGTACATAAAGCTTTAATTTAATTTTTAAAAAAATTTTTTGCTATAGGGCGAGTGTGTTTCTCCAGACAGCCAGAGACAAAGAGATAGAAAGCAAGAAATCACACACACACACCCCCCCACGGAGGGATGGCCACACCGCAATCCCTTCTCTCAGGATCTTATGCACACACGCATACTATGGGGGAAAAAATAAGAAAAATGCTAGAGTCGTTTAAGCCACTGGGTCCGGGACACGACCGCAGTCGACTACGTGGGAGTCCAGCAACATAGTCATGCTAACTGCTGGTCTCTTATTAGCTTTTTTATAAGTTTGTATAAAATTATATTGAGGGCCAGCCGGTGGCACAGAGGGAGCCAGATCCCACATGTCCACATGGGTGGCTGAGGGGTCCCAGGCCCAGTGACTTGAGCGAGAGAGTTAAAACAAATAAATAAATAAAGTTGTACGTACGTGCCTAAAATCTAGAGAGGAGAATGGAGGAGATGGGCTGTGGTCTGACCATCCTCTGGGTGTGTGATTTCTCATTTTTACTCTCATTGTGTCTGTGGTGAGTACATGCACCCTATAGCAAAAATTAAAATAAAATTATGTTGAATAAGTAAAAATGGTACTCCTTAAAACAAGTGGCCGGTTCCGCCTGCAGATCAACTCTGCGCATATTTATCCTGAAGAAAAGTCTCTCTTTTGGGGGGGGTGTTGGGGGGGTGAGAGGTTTTTGCTATATGGCGTGTGCACTCACGAGAGAGACAGAGAGACAGAAAGCGAGAAATCACTCCCCTGGGGGGATGGCCACGCCCCAATCCCTTCTCCTCCATTCTCCTCCAGGGATCTTGGGCATGCATGCACACGGGCCTGACTGAGTTTAAGCTGCCGGGTCCGGGACTGGGACCGCGGTCCACTACATGGCAGTCCAGCAACATGGTCATTACGCCAACTGCTGGTCCTTATTTCTACAGACAGAAGAGACTTTCTGAGCACTCAGGAGGTCGAGTAACTGCATCGAGACTGAGACGTGCCCTAGTGGAGCGGCATTGGTGCTCCCTCACCCCGTGTGATGACCTGGAGGGCTGTAGTCTAGTGAGGCTGGGCACCACCCCATGCAGCCCACCCTTGGTCTGCTCCCTGAGTGCCACACATGGAGAAAGGGAGACCGTCATGCTGCTGTGGCCTTGGTGACGTCAGCAGCTGGACAGATAGAAAGATGGCCCTCTAGTCCTGGGGCTGCCGCTGAAGATCGTGATGAGAGGCTCGCTCATCTCCGTGAGGAGAGCAAGCATTCTGAGTTCTGCAAGCACAGGGAGTGGAGGGTGTGAGGTGGCCCAGCGGGAGCCTCCCTCTCTGCCAGCCTAGTGAAGTCGGAGCACCCACTCAGGAAGACATTTTACTCTACGTTCTGAACACACACTCCGGGTGACCTGGCGGTCACCGCCTACACAGACCTCCGGTGTGAGCACCGGGCGTCCTTGCTGGCATCACTGATGCCCATCAGGGTAGAGTGCGCAGATACTTTGTGACATTTGACCTGCTCCGAACTTTAAGGGGGAGGCAAGATAAGGGAGAGGATGGAAAACTTGCAAGAAGACCTTGTGCTGTGTGACACACTACGATGCGGCACAGCACAAAAGAACAAGCAGTTCCACGCAGTGCCGTGGTGGGCCCGGTACATTCTGGAGCGGTCCGACAAGCTCAGGAGAGTACAAATAGGACCGTCCCATTCGTATAAAGTGATACCGAATTGACACGTATCACTGCTTTCAAACGCAAGGCAGTCGTGTCAGGGTAGTTGGGGGAATGGATCCTGAAGAAGGGCACGTGGGTGGGCTTCAGGGTACCGGCAGTGCTGGGAACAGGAAAAGGACAAACAGTATTCTTCAGAGTGAGTAGAATTTTGAAAATGTCTTCATTTTGCTTGCCCTCAATTGCTATTAAAAGGGGTGAGGTTTGTTTTGTTTTGTTTTGTTTTGTTTTGGAGAGGTTTTCGCTATAGGGCGCGTGTGCTTGACAGAGAGACAGAAAGCAAGAAATCAACCCCCAGGGGGGATGGTCACGCTGCAGTCCCTTCTCCTCCATTCTCCTCTCGGGATCTTGGGCACGTACGCACACACACCCGGCGTGAGTTTAAGCCACCGGGTCCGGGACTCGAACCGTGGTCGACTATGTGGGAGTCCAGCGACATAGACATTACGCTAACTGCTGGTCCCAAACGTTTTTTAAGAGAGATTTTTGGTATAAGGGCGCATGTGCTCACTGGAGAGACAGACAAAGTGAGAAATCATCCCTGGGAGGATGGCTGTATCACAGTCCCTTCTGGGACTTTGGGTCCGCACGCACGCATAACTGTCAGGTCTGGGACTTGAACTGCGGTTGACTAAGTGGGAGTCCAGCATCGTAACTGTTAATGCCATTTGCTGGTCCCTGGGTAAGTTTTTCTTTTAAATAAAAATACTGGGTTGTCAAAAACCTTTGCCGCTGGGACCGGCAGTTGGCATAACGGCTATGTAGCTGGACTCCCATGTAGTTGACCACGGTTCGAGTCCTAGACCTGGTGGCTTAAACTCATGCCGGGCGCATGTGCGTGCATGCCCAAGATCCTGAGAGGAGAACGGAGGAGAAGGGATTGCTGCATGACCATCCCCCTGAGGAGTGGTTTCTCACTTTCTCTGTCTGTCTCTTTCTGGTGAACACATGCCCTCATAGCAAAAACCTCCCCCCAAAAAAGAATTCTGCACCACTAAGTTCTTCCAGTCGAAGGTTTGTTGGTTGCGCCTCTTCAGTTCAGGCATTTACTTGATGTATTTGAAGTGTGACTCCATTGCTATTCTCCCCTTTCTCCATTGCTATTCTCCTCTTTCTCAACTTTGGTAAAATAAAAATTTTTAAAAACCCTCATGACACATTTGTGCACAGAAAAACAAAAAGAAGTGTGTCGTGACTTTTCCAGTGACCTAGTAGATGGGGCTAGCTGGTAACATGGTCGTTCAGGATCCCACATGGCCAACTGTGTAGCCCAAGTCCCAGACCTGGTGGCCTAAGAGACATGCCAGGTGCACACATCCAGAATCTCAAGAGGGGGGTAATGAAGGGGAAGGCGTCACAGTGTGACCCAGCCCCATGGGGAGTTTTCACACCTTCCCTCTCTCTTTCTGGTGAGCTCCAAGCACCTTCTAGTAACATTTAAAAAAAAAAATAGATTATTGTGGGGGCAGTAGATGACATGGTGGTTAAGAGCGCTGGACTCCCACATGGCCGACCGGGGTTCAAGTCCTGGACCTGGCAGCTTCCTTTCTCGCTACTCTCTGTCTGTCTCTGGTCAAATTGGAAAATAAT
This sequence comes from Tupaia belangeri chinensis, assembly GCF_000334495.1. NCBI lineage: Eukaryota > Metazoa > Chordata > Mammalia > Scandentia > Tupaiidae > Tupaia > Tupaia belangeri. Next base: position 95,363 of record NW_006203494.1, read on the forward strand.
AATAATTAAAAAGTTAAAATAATTCTAAAAAAAACATTAATAAATTGTTGTGGGGCCAGCAGGTGGCGTGGTGGTTAAGGTACTGAACACATAGTTGAACACAGTTCGGAGTCTCAGACCTGGTGGCTTAAAAATGATGTCAGGTGGATGTACATACGTGCCCAAAATCCCAGGAGGAGAACGGAGAAGGGGCTGTGGCCCGGCCATCCCCCGGGTGATTTCTCACTTTCCCTCTCCAGTGAGCACAGCACATACCCTATGGCAAAAACGAAACAAACGCTTAAAAAACAATAGGTCACATATAACCTGTTTTTCTTATTACTTTGGTGTTAAATTTCGAAGTCAACCACGCAGTAAGTAGAAGTGAGTGTGTCATTTTAGTACCCAACACGTTATAAGTACCCGTGTAGAGAAAGCTTGTAGGTCAGCCGATAGCACAGCGCCTAAGCCCTGTGTGCGTAGAAAGCCGATTCCATGTGGCCAACCGCGGGTGGAATCCTCTCGGCGGCTTGAAAAACATCCAGGTGTGTGTACGTGTGTGGCCGAATCCTGACCGGATGGGAGAGTGGAGGGACGGACTGCAGGAGAGCGCGCCGCAGGGGGCAGGTGCTCGCTGTTGGCAAGCAGGTGTACCCTCGGGCAGTGACGAGACCCAGCCCTTTTACTGAGCCCACCTCCCCTCGAACGTTTTTACATTTCTTTTATTTTTTAATTCATGATAGAGCACATGTATGAGAGGGAGAGAGACGGGCAAAGCAGACCTCCCCGGGGTCCGGCCGTGCTGTCCTCTCCTTCCTCCCGTGGGCCAGCCACCAACTGGGCAGTGTAGCGCACAGGTCCAGCCCGGTTCTGACCAACTCTGCAGGCCCAGCACGTTTCAGACTGACTGTGCCAGGGGTTCGAACTGCAGCGCCCTGTGGAACACACCCCTCGAGCAGATCCCAGGGAGCTAGCCCACCTCAGATTTTAACTTAGGTTAAATTGGGTCATTACCCTACTCCTCCTCTTGTGGCCCCTCGCACCCCTCTCTGCACTGTCTCCTTCTGGGCCCGGACTGCGCACACCTGCTCTCACCCACCGCCCCCGTCCCTCGACCCAGACGTGGCCAGGGCCCTGTCGGCTCGCGCCTCCTGCCTGGGCTGCATTCTCAGAGGGGGGCCTGTCTGTACCCGTCTGTGGTGTTCCTGAGTAACCAGCACGGGTGCTGTCTGCTTTCTAGGCGGAGGAGCGGCAGAGAGAGGGGCAGCTCGTCTCCTTTGACAGGTAAGGGGGCTCCTCACAAGCACTGGTGGCGGGCAGGTGTGCGTGGGCTGCAGCTCTGACGGGCTGCACGCCTGGGAGTCAGCCAGCTGTGGAGCACGATGCGATCAGAAGCCGGCTGGACCTGGGTGTGGGACGGGGCAGCCACAGCTGGCCGTTCCCCTCGGGAGCTGGAGCAATGCAGCGTGGTGCCCGTGGGTCCCTGGAGCTGCTCTCCCACAGACACTCACAATGGGGGACTCGGCAGTGCTTTATAATCTACATAGTAAAACTGAGTCAAAACCATGGGTTTTCCCCAGGTCTTTGCATTATGAAAGGAATAATTCCAAGGTGAATAAAAACTTCCAAGAAAGTTTTGTTGTGTGTAGGTTGGGGAGGGAGCTTGACTCACCAGGAATGAGCAGGAGCTCTCCCTTCTCCAGCTTAGAGCTCAGTCATCCTACCTCTGGTTCTCATGTAAAGGCTTCAGAGTTCTTGGTCTGTGCTCACCCACTGAGATGAGGGCGGCTCACCCTTGTAGGAGCAGGAGAGGGGAAGCAGACCGCTGATATCTGAAAGATGTCTCCTTTTTTTTTTTAAATGAAGTTTTTGCCTTAGGGCATGCATGCTTACCAGAGAGGGAGAGGCGGAGACAGGCCATGCCATGATCCCTTCTCCGTTCTTTTCCTGGGATTGTAGTCACGCATGCATGCACACGCTCCTGGCGTGAGTATAAAGCCACCAGGTTTGAGACTCGAACTATGGTCATACATGTGGGAGTCCAGGAATGTAACTGCTACACCATCAGCTGGCCCAGACATCACCGTCCTTAACTTCTCCATGGTGACCCCACAGACAGCCTGTCTCCCTACTGCGCGGGCGTCTCACAGGCCGGGGGGCGCTGCTGTGTTCCGGTATGTGTCTTCAGTACATAGAGGACAGTCCTGTATTGTGGAGGTGAGGTGTGATTTATTCAGGCTGAGAAGTACTTACCACTGGACCTCCCACTCCTCGGCTAGTAGACGGAATACGCCTTTCTCCCAGCACCTCGAGAGTTAAAACTTCGCACCAGCTTTTTATTTTGGTTTTCTGTTAAGACTTTTTCACTTCAGGGAAGTGTCTAAAAATGAAAAGATTCTGGGTTTTTTTTTTTAATTAATTTATTTTTTCTTT
>NW_006203494.1:99199-115398 GCF_000334495.1 Tupaia belangeri chinensis
AGTACTATATTGAAAAGGAGTGGAGAAAGTGGGCATCCTTGTCTTGTTCCTGTGTTTAGTGGGAAAGCTTTCAGCTTTTCTCCTTTGAGGATGATGTCTGCTATGGGTTTTTCATAGATAGCTTTTATTGTGTTGAGAAATGACCCTTCTATGCCGATTTTGCCCGAGAGTCTTGATCATGAAGGATGTTGTCTCTTATCAAATGTTTTTTCTGCATCAATTGATATGACCATATGGTTTTTATCTTTCTTCCTATTAATATGGTGTATTACATTTATGGTTTTGCGTATGTTGAACCAACCTTGCATTCCTGGGAAAAAGCCTACCTGATCATTATATATAATCTTTTTTATTAGATGTTAGATACGATTTGCTAGTATCTTGTTGAGAATCTTCACGTCTATATTCATCAGAGATATTGGTCTATAGTTTTCCTTCCTTGTCCTGTCCTTATCTGTTTTAAGGATAAGGGTGATAGAGGCTTCATAGAATGAATTAGGGGGAGATTCACCCTTTTGGATATTTAGAAATAACTTGAGCAGAATGGGGGTTAACTCTTCTTTGAAAGTTTTGTAGAGTTCAGAGGTGAATCCACCAGGGCCAGGGCTTTTCTTTGTTGGGAGGTTATTTATAACCGATTTGATCTCCTGGCTTGTTATGGACCTATTCAGACTTTCTATATCCTCCTGGCTCACTCTAGGCAGATTATACATGTCCAGGAATTTGTCCATCTCATCCAGATTATCTTGTTTCTTGGCATACAGATGTTTATAGTATCCTCTAATAATGTTTTTTATTTCTACTATGTCTGTTGTTATTTTGCCTGCTTCATTGCAGATTCTGTTAAACTAAGTGGTGAGGGGTCAGCAGATGGCATAGTGGTTACATCACTGGACTCCCCCATGGCCGACCATGGTTCAGATCCCTGACCTAGTGGCTCAGAAATCATGCTGGGCACGTGTGCGTGCGTGCCCAAGATCCTGGGAGGAGAATGGAGGAGAAGAGATTGCATCGTGGCCATCCCCCAGGGGCGATTCCTCCCTTTCCCTCTCACTGTCTCTCTCTCTCTCTCTCTGATGAGTGCACATGCCCTAAGGCATAAATGTCTTTTAAAAAAAAAAACTGGGACCAGCAGATGGCATAATGGTCATGTCACTGGACTTCCACATAGTTAACCGCAGTTCAAATCTCAGACCCAGCTGCTTAAAGCTCTCACATGCGTGTTTGTGTGTGCCCAAGGTCCCGAGAGGAGAATGAAGGAGAAGGGATTGCAGCATGGCCATCCCTTTGGGGTGTGACTTCTCACTATCTCTATCTCTTCAGTGAGTGTACATGCCCTACAGCAAAAAAATCTCAAAAAAACCCCAAAAACCTGAGTGGTGAACACTGGTCAGCTAACCTCTCCTCCACCTGTTCCCTCTGAAGTGCCGGCATGTCTTGTACTTAGCGGGTACCCGGGAAGGGGGCCAGTGTGATCAGGGACTGCCGTCCTCGGGCTACTTTCCTGGTCTGCGAGACTGCAGAGAAGCCCACGTGGAAATGGCAAGGAGCCCAACCCTCATAACGAGGCTTCATCTCCACCTTGCCTGTCGGAGCTGAGACTTTTCTCAGTGTTACCAGTTCTGGTCTCCGGATACGACATCTGTGGCCCTCGGGGACTCGAAATAGATACCCAGGAAGTTGGAGCCTGGTAGTGTCTTTGGGTGGGTTCTGCTGGCTGTGAGAGGTTGTGAAGGTGTCTGGTCACGCTATGAAAGGTGGATTCAAGCAATGTGTCTGTCCCCTACAGCCACGAGGAGTGGAGCCAGGTGCAAGGCCAGGAGGAGGAGGTGGCTGTCACTGAGCAGGAGCTGGAGCTCATCAAGGAGAGGGAGACGGCAATTCGGCAGCTGGAGGTGAGTGCCTGGTTGTGCTTTCTGCTCCACTCCGTGTGCAGGCGTCCAGATGCATCACCTGCAGGCCGCGTGGTCACGAATGCGCACATGGCATCCCCGTGTGCTGTGCAGTCTGCCTGCTGCAGTACGGCCGTGGACCGTCGGAGTGCCGTGGCGAGGGTCCTAGCCCCAGTGCTCGTGGGTGGCCAGGCCTCCTTTGGTTGCCCTGCCCCATGTAGTCTCCAGGCTCTCCATGTAAGCTTGGAGGACAGAGCCCGGCAGACACGTGCTGCTGCTGGGACTTACCCTCCGACCCCAGGGGCACCTCACAGTTGGGCCGGCTCTACAGAGCCCCTTGCACATTCTGAAGGCAAGCCGGAAGCCTGCTCCACCTTTGTGCTTTCTGAAGTCCAGTCCTGGTCTGTAGAGCTTACCCCTTCAGCAAGCCAAGGGAATGGGGACAGCTTTTGAGGTGCGGGATGAGGTTTTGCTGACCTGTCCGAGCTTGCCCGGTGACAGAACGTCCTTGAGCCTGCCCGGGTCGCCTCCCCATGGGGATAGAAGACTGCCACTGCTGGGGTAGACGGGGTGAAGGGGCCGGGGCCTCCTTGACTCCGTCTGCAGGGTCGCTCTGACTCCTGACAGCCCCGTAGGAGCTGAAGTCCCCAGCCCTCCTCTCCCACTGCCCACTCGAGCGAGCTGTGTCAAAGTCCTGGGTCTAACAGGTTAAAAGCGGGCAAATGCGTACAATTCTAAATGGGCCAGCCTAATACATCACAATTCCTGGGTCGGCCCTGACACGGGAGCTTGCTCAGAGTTCTCTAGATGACTGCTATGCAGTCAGGACTGAGACCCGCTGTCCACGAGGAGGCCGTCCGCCTCAGTGCCTTGTGATCGTCCTGGCATCCCCAGAGTCACCCTGCCTATCCGGTGCTGCTCCGCACACATGGCTCTCGCACACCAGGAAAAGGTGATGCGGAGGGGAGTGAGGCTGGAGCTAAGGCGTGCAACTTACCGTAAGGGACACAGCAAGCCCCGTCACTTCAGCAGGTGCGATCTGGTTGCTTCAGCCTGGACTTAGCGTCTGTGTCCAGCCATTCCCCACCTGACTGGCTCTGCCTGGGCTCTGCTGCTTTCTGCTTGGGCAGCTCTCCTTGGCTTTACAGTGCAGTGCGAGGCCTACCGTCCAGCAGCCTCGCCTTCGGCAGCCTTCAGACCACACACTTAGCCGTGGCTCAGTCCTCTCCCTGCAGCGCCCTGGCTCCTCCTCTGTGTGCGGGACTCTACCCCACCCCTGCCCAGTTCAGCTGCATCTGCTGCCTGCCCGCACTGCAGCTCCAGCTGGTGGGAGTGGGGTTGGCAGCACTGCCGGTCCAGGTTGTGTTTCTAGTCGCCTTCCCAGCCTGGACGGGACATCTTCGGACAGACGTCAACAGCTTCTACTTAATGCAGCTCTCACATTCCCCGGGGGTGCTGGCAGGAGGCGTGCTATCTGGAGGCCCTGGAGTCCCACATGGCCCGACCATGGTTGGAGTCCCAGACCTGGCCGCTTGCTTTCTTGCTTTCCCTTTCTTTCTGTCTCTGGTCAAATTTAAAAAGGATAATAAGAAATGGAATTAAAAATAAATAGTTATTAAAGGAAGCTCTACTTGCCCTACTCTAAAAATTTTTTTTAAATTCCCTGGGAACGTGCCCTATACAGGACCCTCCGAGGGTCAAATCTCCCTTGCCCTTCTGCCAGTGCCGGCCATTAGCTGCTGCCCATGAGTGGGTAAAAACCCAGGTGGGGTCTGTCCGTGACACTCTTCCACCACTGCCGGATGGCACACGCAGTCAGGTGCTGGTTCAGCTCTACCCTCCTTACTCAGAGTAGTGCCTCCAAACAGGTTCCCACTGGCCTGCAGCTGTCCATCACACACCAGGCAGCTCTTGTGCTCAGTCGAGAGCTGTTCCTGGGGCACTGTCCAAATGACAGCAGTACCAGCTGCTGCTCACACAGCTCCAGTCGGGTGGGAAAAAGGGCTTCCTGCATGGGTCTCTCTCCCTCCCCTTCCTCCCAACTAGCATGGGAGCGTCTACACTGTCTAAGCTCTCTCCACCCAGGTCTCATTAGCATTGGGGTTTTGCGTTAGAGACCAGTCCAGGCTCCAGTGTGGGGAGCTGGTCCGAGCCAGCACTCCAGGGTCTGCTTTGTGCTGCGTGGCTGGGGCCATCTTACCAGTCACCAGGCCTAGTCAGTGTGGCTTGAAGGGCAGATCTATCTTCCTTCTACCTTCAGTACTGGTGATAGACCACGTGATAAAGCGTACACCACAGAGCCTTAAACACACGTGTTCCCTGACACGTGTCTCAAGTGGGCGTCTGCTCACTTGCTGCCCCTGGCTCATCACTCCTGTCTTCCCTAGGCCGACATTCTGGACGTCAACCAGATATTTAAAGACCTGGCCATGATGATCCACGACCAAGGTGATCTGATTGGTATGTATTATCAATATCTCAGCCTCAAGGGGAGTCAATAGCACTCGTTAAGAAGTGGGTAAACCATGTCGTCTGCAGAATTCAAGTTTAGAAACGCCGCTTATAAGATGTCTAAGTTCCCAGGACCAGCAGTTGGCGTAATGGCTATGTCGCTGGACTCCCATGTAGTCGACCGTGGTTTGAGTCCTGGACCCGGTGGCTTAAAAACTCGCGCCGGACACATGTGCGTGCGTGCCCAAGATCCGGAGAGGAGAATGGAGGAGAAGGGATTGTGGCGTGGCCATCCCCCCTGGGGGGTGATTTCTTGCTTTCTGTCTCTCTGTCTCTGACGAGCGCACTCACCCTGTAGCAAAAACCTCTCAAAAAAAAAGATGTCTAAGTTCCCTTTCCGGCTCTTGTGTTGGCACGGGTGGACCTGACAGTGAGGCCTTTGTGGCTGTTCAGCCCCTTCACTTGCCGTAGCTTCTGGGCAGGTCTTGGTTTGCAGAATCTGCCGCCAGTCTCCCAGCTTTTATCTCTAGAACGTGCACAGCTGTGGTGTTAGTAACGCTTTCCTAAAGCTTGTTTTTGCTTTATTTATTTATTTTTGAGAGAGATATTTTTGCTATAGGGCGCAGAGAGACAGAAAGCGAGAAATCGCCCCTTGGGGGGAATGGCCACACCGCAGTCCCTTCTCCTCCATTCTCCTCTCGGGATCTTGGGTGCACATGCGCCCAGTGTGTGTTTAAGCCACCAGGTCCAGGACTCGAAACGCGGTCGACTACATGGGAGTCCAGCAACATAGCCATTACGCCAACTGCTGGTTCCTCTTTTCTTTTTTTTTTTAAAGAATTATTTTATTTAATTTCATTTATTCATTCATTTATTTTAATTTGATCAGAGAGGGAGGGAAAGAAAGCAAGCCACCAGGTCCAGGACTCGAACCATGGTCGGCTATGTGGGAGTGTCCAGCACCTTAACCACCACGCAACCTGCTGGTCCCAATTGTCCCTCTTTTCAAAAGCTTTTTATGTGGAAATAATTTCAAGTTTACAAGAAGTTGCAAAAATAAAAATACTGCAAGGAGCTCCTTTAACTGTGGCCCCATGCTCCTGCTGACACCCTATTCTGTGTTCACTGTGCACCCTTCTCTATGAGGGCTTGCCGAGTTGATGCAGAACGCTCTTGTCAAACCCGGCCCAGCCTTGGTGGCACAGCTGTCAGGCCTTCCACGCCGCAGTGCTGGAGCCATGTGCTGACCCCTGGCTCAGACCCCTCACCTGGTCAGCCTGAAACATGCCGGGCTGGGGGCTGGGGGCTGGGAGAAGGGGCCCATAGCATGACGAGCTTGTGGGGTGGCCCCACACTTCTATCACATGCGGACACGTGTGTTCTGCATGAATAAAAGTGAACTTTATTACAAAAGAAAAAAATATACGTAGGTTTTTTAAATTCTTTGGACCAAAATAAACATGTACTTTGATTCCATTTTGAATCTTGTGTGTGCATGTAGACATAATTTTTTTCTGAACTGATATCAGGTGAGTTGCAAAGTTAATAGCCCCATGCTCCCAAATACTGGAGTGTTTATTTCCAAAGAATAGAACTATTTTTCTTTTTTTCAGAACTATTCTCTTATCAAGGAAGTAACTTTTGATTTAATGGAGTAGTTGGAGTGGTGAAACCAGGACCCATAACATCAGAAATCTGTGGGGCCAGCAGGTGGCGTGATGGTTAGGGGTGCTGGACTCCCACGTGGCTGACCGTGGTTCAAATCCCAGACCTGGCAGCTTGCTTTCTCACTTCCCCCTTCTCTCTCTCACTCGGTCCCTCTCTGATCAAAATAAAATAAATAAATAAAAATAAAATCATTCTTTAAAAAAAATTAGAAATCTGTTCCATTTGTAGTCATGAAATATCTGAGCCTATTAAAACATCTGCTGTCACCTTCTTTGCAGATAGCATAGAAGCCAATGTGGAGAGCTCAGAAGTGCATGTCGAAAGAGCCACTGATCAGCTACAGCGAGCCGCCTACTACCAGGTAAAGCTGGTACCGAAGGTGGTGACTTGGCACTGAGGGTCCTGGGGCCATGGGAGCACACCAGCATGCTGAGGACAGCTGCTGCTTTCTGCTGGGACTGAAGCTGGAAGGGCCGGTCAGGCTGCAGTCCGCTTCACTGAGTATCTCCCATCGCAGAGATCTAGTCTGCACACCCTGAGTAAACTTACACAGAAGCCTCTTCGTGGCAAGGCTAAGCCCGCGGGCCAGCACAGTACCTAAGTCTGGGGTGAGGCTGGTTTCATTTCCTAAACAAGCTGTGTTTCAGTCAGGACACCCATTGAACATCGCCGTGGCGGGCCACGTGGTCAGCATCTCTGCTGTCCGGGTGTGCACGGGCAGGAGTCGGGACTGTCTGGCCCTCATGCATGTTGGCTGGACCTCAGTTTCTGACCTACAGGGGCCGTCTCGGTATGGAGACCCTGGGAACGAGTCTGTCCTCCTTTCCCCTCAGTCTGGCATTGTGTGGATTTTTTAAAATAAATAGCATTTCATTCATTTTACACATTCTTAGGATAGCTATATTTTAACTAGAAATGCTTTTAAAGAAATAGGCACTTAATAAGGTTTTCTTTAAAAACTGTGTGATGACTTTAGTGTCTATGGGGAAAGAATAATTAAGTGAATTTTATATATATCACTCAGTGCCATAGTATATGGGAATTAGATGTTTTTGGGGCTATTCCATGGCCCTGTGGTTTGGGCAGCTGGATCCCATGTTACTAAGCATGCATGTGTGTATCCAGAGTTCCAAAAGGAGGGAGAAATGGAGGGGAGGGTTTGTGGCGTGACTGTGCCCGAAAGTGCTCTCTTGCTCCTTCTTTCTCTCGCTGCCAAATGTATGTGCCCCCTGCAAAATTTTAAAAGACAGCACAGAGAGTGTGCAGTGTTTATGAAGAGCTTGTAATAGGACATGTTTGTTAAACATCAAGAAACAAATTAAGCAGCATAAGAGTGTGACCCCGGTTGTGTCAGATAACAAAACGCTTAGACAAAAGATTAGAGGAGTACGACCAAACGTCGTCAGTTTTATCTGTGGGTGATTATATTCTCCTGCTCTTTTACATGAACAAAACCATGTTTTGAAAGATGACACATGTGCGTGCCGGGAGAGGGAGAGGGCAAACGGGAACCTCTCATGGGGTGGTCACGCTGTGGTATTTCTTCCCTCTCCCTCCACAGCCACGTGGGAGCCAGTTACCCTTAACCCCCAGGCCACCAGCTGGCCCTGGAAACAGTTTTATGATAGGCATAAAACCATTCTTTAAATACACATGTACAAATAACTAACTTCATGGCAAGTAATGCTTAGTAGCATAGGCATGGCTCTTCTGCAAAACTGTACATGACCTGGAATTAAAACTTGCACTTCTGCCCAGCCCTTGTGACCTGATGTGAAAGGAGGCCTCCGCATGTGGGTGCATGGGCACATGGGTAGGGCTCACTCTGCATTTGAACGCAGCAGCTTTAGGAAGCTCTCTTGGAATCTTAGATATGAAAACTTCATCTGTTTCATGAGTCTTCTTACATATTTCTTTCCTCAGAAAAAGTCCCGCAAGAAGATGTGCATCCTGGTGCTTGTCCTGGCAGTGATCATTGCAGTCTTGGCCTTCATCTTCTGGCTGGTTTACAAATGAAGCGTGTCTGACCTTCTCCCACTGAGCAGTGTGAGGGCGAGCACCTGTGGGAAGTCTGCCAGAGCAGGCGGGTCACAAGAACGGAGCTTGCACCAGAACTCCTCGTCACGTAGGTAGAGACTGACTGCGGCCTCGGCCGTGGAGCTGTTGACCCGTGGGCAGTATTTATCAATCTACATGTACGTCGTATTGACTCTTAAATGAGGTGTTAACTACTGTGGGGTTTATTTTCTCTTCTATTCTGGTTTTTCTCCATCCCAAGTGTGTACTGAAAATTCCATTCTAGAAATTTTTTGACAGGTGACACTACAGTCTTGAAATATGTGTATACAAAACTCACCTTTTTACTAGCAGCTGAGATAGGATCACTCTCTGGCACCCCGCATACTGGAGTCTATCAGGAACCATGTAATGGCCAGCGGTTTTTATTTAACATTTTAATTTGAGATTCTCAGACGTCTGTTCTGTTTTGAAAGATCTGGGCACTTGAACTGGACAGTGAAAAATTGCGCGTGGTCCCCGTGAAAGGCAACACACTGGAGCTGGCCCGGCGTTGGGCTGCATGTCACTTACCCGGCTGCAAGGCCCCGTCGCCATGGCAGCACATGTGCACACACACTAAGCCATCAGGCTCGTTTTGTACAGGTCCGCTTTATAGCACTGTAGTCTGGGCCGCTGCCCCACCCGTCTGCACAGGAAGGGGATTAGGTACAGTATGCTTTTGGAAGGCAAGTAGGAGCTGTTGGCAATGATGACTGTCGTCATTCACACATGGCTCTGCATTCCTGGTGGTGGTGATGTGGCTGTCAGACGCACGCCCGTGCCCTTGAAGGGCTGTTGGGCATCGGATGGCAGGAAGACCGTAAAAGCTAGACTGAGCGGCGTGAAGCTCAGGCTGTGGACCCAGCAATAAAGCAGAGCAGAGGTTCATTTTTGTAAATGAGACTCATCTGCAGTAGTCCTGTTAGACTCATCCTAATTTACAAACAAGAGATCAATCTCCACGCACAGTTTTAGACAAAAAAAGTTCCAATAAAAGATTGCTGCTTTTAATATAAATGTTGTCCACGTCCCTTTTTCATGAGCCTGGAACAGTGTCAGTGCACCCTCCGGCTCCCCTGAGATAGATATTTACGTCTACTCCCCCTTTCCCGACAGTGCCACTCCGTTTCTTGCTAAACTAATATGAAAATAGGAAAACAGATTTTTCACACTCCTACTTTTCCACGTTTGATGTAAATAAACATGTAAAAACCTTCTTGAGTAAGTTTTTGAGTTAATATCCTGAGATAGGTGTCAGGTAACGGTGCTGTCGGGGGAGCAGCTGCGAGACCTGGAAGAGGACTGGACACTCAGTAAGGGCTGATTTGGGGCCAGAAGAGGTGTTGCTGCCTTTCTTAGGAATAGAGGACAGAGGTGTAAGGAGTGGCACGGTGGCCCACGCAGCATCTTCAGAGGAAAACGTCTTTTTCTGTGGTCACTGCTCTTTGATTCTAAATAAGGTTGGACTTGGATACATCATTTGTAACATCCAGGAAAGAAGAAAATCTTAGTTGTGCAAAACCATTTGAATTTAAAGTAACAGCCATCGTTCTGTTCTGTAACCGTGCATGACCCAGGGTGGTCGTATTGATGGTCATGGGTGCAAAGAACTCAGCCTGAAATGAGAATGGTCTAGGATCTGTGGTAGTCGCCAGAGAGGCTCTTCCGGGTGGTCCTAGTAGACGCATCACTTAACCCTCCTTCTCTGTGCTTTGGGTATCTTTGAGGGCACCAAGGTCTAGGATGGTGCCGTTTTTAATTATAGCTTCATGTAGAAACTTTGGAAAAAGAGACTTTTAAAAATTACTGATACTTTAGTCCCCCCCACCCTAGGGTTCTTTTATTTATTTATTTATTTATTTTGGCTATAGAGCATGTGCACTAACCAGAGACAGTGGGAGGGAAAGTAAGAAATCACCCCCCAGGGTGAGGGCCATGCTGCAATCCCTTCTCCTTTCTTCTCTCAGGATCTTGGGGGCACATGTGCTCACATGCGCCCACACACACACAAACACACCAGGCATGTTTTTCAAGCCTCCAGATCTGGGACTTGAACCATACAGCTGACCGTGTGGGATCCAGTGTCTTAAGCACTATCCCACCTGCTAGCCCACCACCTTAAGATTCTGGCATGGGATTTTTTTTTTTTTTTTTTTTTTAGAGATTTTCACTATAGGGCGCATGCGCTCGCCAGACAGACAGAGACATAGAGACAGAAAGCGAGAAATCACCCCCCAGGGGGGATGATCACGCCACAATCCCTTCTCCTCCATTCTCCTCTCGGGATCTTGGGCACGCACGCACATGTGCCCGGCGTGAGTTTTAAGCCACCGGGTCTGGGACACGAACGGCAGTCGACTACGTGGGAGTCCAGCGACATAGCCATTACGCTAACTGCTGGCTCCCATGGCATGGGAATTTTTCACAGTGCTGGGTAATTCTAATGCGCAGCCATGACTGAGAACCACTGGTTTGGAAACACCATCTAGGGCCCAGTCTGGTGGTGCAGCTAGCAGCAACCTGAATAGCAGTCCTGGAGGCCACATCACCAACCACGGGTGTGGATCTCTGAGCTGGTCTGAAAATACACCTGATGAGCTGGAGCTCTGGGAGAGGGTTTTGCAGTGTGAGACCTTAGCAAGGGTGTCCCCTTGATTGCAGTGTGCCCTCTATCATAAGTAAAATAAATTTTGGGAACCAGCATACGCCCTATAGCAAAAATCTCTCTCAAAAAAATTAATAAGTAAAATAAATTTTCAAACAGTCAGTAAAACAAGACCAGCAGATAGCGTAATGGTTACATCGCTGGACGTCCATATAGTCAACAGCTGCAGTTCAAGCCCTGGACCCAGAAGCTTAAATCCCATGCTGGGCGTCTATGCCCAAAATCTCGATGAAAATGGAGAAGGGATCACACACAGTACGTCGATCCCCTCTGGGTGGGGGGTGATTTCTTGCTTTCTATCTCTGTCTCTGTGGTGAGCACATATGCCCTATAGCAGATCTCAAAAAAAAAAAAAAAAAAAAATGGGACCAATAGTTGGCGTAATGGCTATGTCACTGGACTCCCATGTAGTTGACCACAGTTTGAGTCCCAGATACAGTGGCTTAGCCTCACTCCAAGCGCATGTGCATGCGTGACCAAGATCCCGAGAGGAGAATGGAGAAGGTATTGCGACATGGCCATCCCCCCTGGGGAGTGATTTCTTGCTTTGTCTCTGTCTTTCTGGCAAACACACGTACCCTATAGCCAAAAAAAATCTCGGGGGGAAAAAATATATATATAATAAAACTGTGACTACAGATAATGTAGTTACATCGCTGGACTCCCACATAGTCCACCATGGTTTCAGTCCTGGATGTGGCAGCTTAAAACTCACATGGGTGCATGTGCGTGTGTGCCCCAAATCCCGAGAAGAATGGAGAAGGGATTACAGCATGACCATGCCCCCATGGGTGAATTCTCACTTTTGTCTCTCTCTGGCAAGCGCATGTGCCTTATAGCAAAAATCTCTAAAAAATAGGGAACCAGCAGTTAGCATAATGGCTATGTCACTGGACTCCCACGTAGTCAACCGCGGTTCGCGTCCCGGACCTGGTGGCTTAAAACTCACGCCAGGCGCGTGTGCGTGTGTGCCCAAGATCCCGAGAGGAGAATGGAGGAGAAGGGATTGTGGCGTGACCATCCCCCCGGGGGGTGATTTCTCGCTTTCTGTCTCTATGTCTCTCTCTGTCTCTTTGGTGAGTGCACGCGCCCTATAGCAAAAATCTCTCCAAGAAAAAATATCTCTAAAAAATAATTATACAAGTGTAGTTTAAAAAAGTGAAAACCTTTTTTAAAGGTTTTAAAGGGCCAGAGAGTGGAGTGGTAATTAAGGCACTGGATTCCCACATGGCCAAGTGTGGTTCAAGTCCTGGACCTGGTGGCTTGAAAATCCTAATAAATAGATAATAAGTAAATGTTACAAAAAGAAAAAAAGAGACTACACTGGGGGGGGGGGGCCCGGGGGGGAGTGGTAATGCCATTGGACCCACATGGGTGGGAAAGGTTCCAGGTTAGTGTCCTGGGACTCCTTGAGCGTGCCACGTACACACACACGTACCCATGATCCAGGCCTGCAGAGTCTGCCCACAGTGGGACGTGGTCATACCTCAGTCCTTTTCCCACCATTTCTTTTTCCCGTCAGGATCCTGGACACGTGCACCTGGTGTGTGGGGTTTTTTTTTTGGAGAGGTTTTTGCTACAGGGCGCGTGCACTCGCCAGAAAGAGAGAGACAGAGAGACCGAAAGCGAGAAATCACCCCCCAGGGGGGATGGTCACGCCGCAATCCCTTCTCCTCCATTCTCCTCGGGATCTCGGACACGCACGCACACGCGCCCAGCGTGAGTTTAAGCCACCAGGTCCGGGACTCGAACTGTGGTCGATTACATGGGAGTTCAACCACATAGCCATTACACCAACTGCTGGTCCCCCGGTGTGTTTTGAAAACCACCAGGGCTGGAACTTGAACTGCGGTCACCTTGTGGGATTTGGCTTAACTGCGGAACTACAGAGCCAGAGCTGTGACCCTTAATTTTGACAGTGTAGTATCTAATTAATAGACTTGTAGGGACCACCAGATGCCATAGCGGTTATGTCACTGGACTCCTATGTAGTCGACTGTCGTTAGAGTATTCGAGCTGGAGGCTTAAAACTCACACCACGCGCATATGTGTGCATGCCTAAGATCCTGAGAGGAGAATGAAGAAGGAACTATAGTGTGGCCATCCCCTGTAGGAGGTGATTTTTCACTGTCTGACTCTCCGATGAGCTCAAGCATCCTATAGCAAAATCTCAGCCCAAAAAAATAGACGTGTAATATAATTTTTAAATTTGATCTATAATTAAGGACCAATTTCTACCCAGTCCATGGAGAGATAAAAAGTATATAGTGGGTTTTATGTATTTATTTAAAAGAAGTATTTATTGGGACCAGCAATTAGCGTAATGGCTGTATCACTGGACTCTCATGTAGTCGAACATGGTTCGAGCCCTGGACCCGGTGGCTTAAACTCACGCTGGGCGCGTCTGCATGCGTGCCCAAGATCCCAAGAGGAGAATGGAGGAGAAGGGATTGCAGTGTGGCCATCTCCCCGGGGGGGGAGGGGTGATTTCTCGCTTTCTGTCTGTCTGGCGAGCATACATGCCCTATATCAAAAACCTCTCCAAAAAAAAAAAAGTATTTAATTTCATTTTTAATTCCATTTGTTATTATTGTCTTTTTGTTTTATTTTGACCAGAGAGAGACAGAAAGGGAGAGAGAGAGAGAGAGAGAAAGCGAGGAAGCAAGCCACCGGGTTCAGGACTCAAACCGCAGTAGGCCATGTGGGAGTCTAGCGTACTTAACCAGAACACCACCTGCTGGACGAGGGGCAGAGACAGAAAGTGGGAAATCCCTCCCCACAGCAGCTGGCAGGTAGTATGCTGGATTCCCACATGGCCAACCAGGATTTGAGTCCTGGACTTGGCGGCTTCCTTTCTTGCTTTCCCTTTCTTGCTGTCTCTCTCTGGTCAAATTTTTTAAAAATTAGTACCAAATGGAATTAAATTAAAAAATAATTTTTAAAAAGAGAGAAATCACCCCCCCCCCCCCCCCGGTGGTATGGCCACACCACACACAATCCGTTCTCCTCCATTCTCCTCTTGGGATTTTGGTCACACACACGCACCCAGCATGAGTTATAAGACGCCAGGTCTGGAACTCAGACCACAGTCGACCACATGGGAGTCCAGTGACGTAACCATTACATTATCTGCTGGTCCCAATGGTGTACTTTTTTTATAGTTCCATCCGAGTTCGAGTTAATGTCTTTCCAACTTTTGGAAATGGCTACTTGAAGATTATAAAAATGAAAAAATAGCGGTTGAATTAAATTATTTGTATTTGTTACGGGGCACGTGAGCTTTCTGGTGGGGTGCAGGTGAGAAATCATGTCCATCCCCTCTGGGCGGTGATTTCTTGCTTTCTGTCTCTGTCTCTCTGGTGAGGGCATGTGCCCCCAGGGGGCATGACACTCTACAGTTCCATCACCTCCATTCTCCTTTCATGACTTTGAGCATGCATGCACACATACATTCCCAGCGTGGTTTTCAAGTTACTGGGTCTGGGACTTGAACTGTGCAGCCAGTTATGTGGGATCCAGCTGCCTTAACTGCCACGATACCTGGCTAGCCCAAAAAAAGTGGTGGCTTTAGATGTCAGTTTTAGTCTCCTTAGTTGGCAAAATAAAGTACACACCTTTGTGTTCCTGTGTTTTCCTGGCTCCCCCTTCCCTCAAATCTGATGCCCTCCTCAGGCTAACATGTACAACCAGCCGAGGCCAGGAAGAGCACTCTGGTGGGGAAGATAAAGGCTACGGAGGGCCCACCCTGGTGGCGAAATGGACTGCGGTGCAGAGGCCACAGGACAGACCCAGTGAGGGCTCCCCAAGTCAGGCTGGGGGCAAAAGATCCTGGAGGGCTGGGAAGGGGGACTGCAGCGTGGCAGGGCCCTGTCTTGGGTGCCTCTCTCATCCATGTTCGTGTTCGGTCATGAATGAAAGGCTGTGGAAGTGCTGTGCAAGCATCATTCGTGACATGAGCCCTCACCACCAACATGCAGCTCAGCTACGCCCAGGATACGCCCAGGATACGCCCAGGCACTGTGTGTCTGTACTCTCACATCAGGCTTCCATGTGATGGAGCTGGGGTCTGAACTGCAGCCGCAGACCTCAAGACTACACGGTCAGACATCATGCTTTGTCCGTGCATCTCTGACACAGGCTGTTCTGCTCAGCACGCCTTCCACGAGGTTGTCCTGCAGACCCAGGGAAGTGAGCATCTCTACTCCGCCTGTCATGAGCGCCTCTGTCAGCATCTATGACCTCTCATTTATCACCCTACTAAGTGCAGCCTCTTGCTGGTACTGTACACACACTTTTTTTTTCCGTGTCTCCATTCGACCACTTAGTTTTCTGGCATCGGTATGCTCCGAATGTTTAGAGTCCATTCGAATGAAGTGAAAGGCTAGGAGTCCATCTCCCTATTGAGATCCAAAGCTCACTGGTCTTTCCATTTCAGGTGGTTGATGGCTGGTTGCTGCTGTCTGGTTTGCTGGTCTGTGCTGACATCGGTGACACCCAAAGAGCGTTTCACTGTATAAGAGTTTAGTTCTGTGTTGGGTGCCATGACAGCAGAGCCAGTGTGAACACCAGCTTGCTGAAGAGGGAACATGGCCAAGAAGTGGAATATTACCCAGATAGGAATAGGGCGCAGTGCTGTCCTGGGTGTGTGGTCAGCATTAGAAGGACCACACAGAAGTTGGGAAATTGAAAAGCAAAGCCGACAAGGTTGTGTTACCAAGTCACTAGTAGCTAGACCTGGCTGCACCCCACCTTACACCTGAGGCCTGAAGGGAGAACAGAACCTCAAAGGACCAGTCTCTGTAGATGGCACGGTGGTTTAGGTGGCTGGATCCCACACGGCTGGCAAAAATTAGTATCTTTTTTCTGTTACACTCAAAACACTTTTGAGATTAATTCCTTCTCAAAAGCCACGTCCACAGGATTCTTTTGTTTTCTTGTAACCAAACCCAGAACTCGCATGTTTCCTGTCAGCCTAGTCTTGCAGGGCTGAAAAGGAGGATATTAGGACACCCGATCGGTATCTGACCAGCTGTCCTTGCTGGGTGAGGGATTCCCCAACCTACCGGGAACGAGTCCACTACAGAGATCCGCCCGCCGTCGAGATTTCTTAACGCGGTGGGCAGTTCCTGGGTTGGCAGAATTCTGCGACTGGATCTTTAAAAAGGAAAGGGCACTGCAGGTCAGATAACCCGTTTTCTACGAAAGCGAAAAACAGCCAGCTGCCCCAGAGGTAACTGCGATGCGGGGTCCACACTGCAGGGTCGGGTTCCGGGTGGTGTGCACCGGTGCCCGGCGGCCTGCGCGGGCGTGGGGAGGAGGCCGCCGGGACGCCACGTCCCCAGCCCTAGCCCGCCATTCACGCAGTGGGGAGGGCTGGTTCGCGCCGGCAGGGCCGCCCGAGCGGAGGCCTCCCTGGCGTGGGTCGGAACCGGGAAGCGGGCGGGCGCCGAAGCGGCCTGGGCACG
>NW_006203494.1:115949-136337 GCF_000334495.1 Tupaia belangeri chinensis
GCTGCGGCCGGCAGCGCGGCCCTGCCGTCCCGCCCAGGGCACATGCTGGCGCGAGCCGCCGCTTCCTAGGAGTGCGGGGAGCGGATTTGGGATGTAACATTCCTTCCCTTTTTCCGGACACAATGGGCTTTTGTCTGAGCGCAGTCCCTTCGGCCTCTGCCCTGAAGGCGCTGGGGCAGGATGAGAGGTGACTATGTTGCTTTCCAATTAGAGAAGGATACATTTTTCTCTTGGAAACGCTGGGGCTCTGGCGAGGTGCTTCTTCACAGGGCAGAGGTCCAGACTGGGAGCAGGTGCTCTGCGCGGCCCTGCACTCTGGAGCACCTAGTCACTCCGTCTACACGTCCTCGTCTACTTTGGTCCCATGCTGCGTCCATCTCAAAAATTGGACCAGGGGCCAGGCAGGGGCCCACGGTGATGCGGTAGCACCCCCAGAGCGCGGGCCTGTGCGCCTACTGTCCAGGCTGGCCGAGCTGAGGTGGAGCAGATGGCGGCATGGCGTGAAGACCCAGTTGAGGGCGCTTCTCTCCTCGCCTCCCCTGTCTCTCAGAGGAAACTTAATTTTAAAAAACGTACCGACACAGCAGGCGCAGTGGGAAGAGCCTGTCTAGATCTCACCATTCTGCAAGGTGCAGTGTATGCCAGGCGCTGCATCAGGTGCTTTGACAGTCCCCCTGGAACGGGGTCACTGTGGAGGATGGACAAATGCCCTCGATCGTGCTGTAGAGAGAGCTGTCCCAGGGTCGCCGCTCTTGTATCCGCTCGGTGCCTGGTTTGGTGGGCATGGATCGTCGTGGCTCCTGATTCCACACCTCTGGTTTCCTCTCAGCACTCAGGGCAGTGCCTTCTTGCTCTGTTGAGACTAATCTTGACCAGCCCAAAACAACAGCTGACTTATTCCGCCTTAATATGCATTAGGGTGATGGCAGATCTCAGGTTCATCCCGGGTAGCTGCTGCCACAGCTGTGTGCTGCTCTGTATGCTGCGTTCTCTCCAGGGGGATATCTGACAGTAAAATAGAGGTTTCTTTGGTGCTGCTCTAAATACGGACCCACTAACATGTTTTAGAGCAGCCGAATCACTGGGGAGCTAAGTGCAGAGAGAAGCTGTACCGGCAGTGAAGTCGGCATTTCTGCTGAGCACGAACTAATTATAGTCTGGTAGGAGAGCTGTCATGTTGGGTGGGACTGTAAATAGCATTTAGGAACTCATCCCCAAATGCTTACTTCACTCTTCTTTTTCAGGGCAGGTAAACCCCCACCTGGTCTGCATCTGGATGTAGTCAAAGGAGACAAACTCATCGAGGTATGGGAACGCGCCCCCGCTTGTCCGCACCGAGCTGGGGTGCTTGCCAGGGCTCACTTTCCACCCTTCTCCTGGGCTTTGTTTTCCAGCGATGTCACTTTCGCTCATCCTGAACTTTTTCTATTAAACATGGTGATGTAACACGTCGAAAGCTCACATCTGCCCAGGACTGAGCTTGTCGTGCTTTCTGACCTTCTAAACGGAGGGTTTTAAGGGGTCATGGGACTGAAGTTCTGTAAGGTGAGGCCCCTCTCTCTGAGTGTGTGGGAATGCAGGAGCTGAAGAAAGTGAGTGCTGCTGGTTTAATTCAACATTTATTTATTTATTGGGGGGGGTGTTATAGGGCGCGGGTGCTCGCCAGAAAGAGAGAGAGACAGAAAGAGAGAAATCACTCCTCAGGTGGAGTGGCCACGCTGCAATCCCTTCTCCTCCATTCTTCTCTCGGGGTCTTGGGCACACACGCACACGCTCCTGGCATGAGATTAAGCCACCGGGTCCGGGATTCAAACCATGATTGACTACATGGGAGTCCAGGAACATAGCCATTACGTAAACTGCTGGTCCCTGACTTCAACTTTTAAGATGGTTTTATAAGATTCAGACCCCACACCTTCAAAGAAGTATGGTAAACTAAGACACTTGCTCCATACAGAGAATGGAATTGCGATGAAATTCATTCAAAAGATGTGTGATGTGTTTACCATGTGCCCTCAAGGGGGTCTGCTTAGGGTCCTGGCAGCGAAACGCATGTCTCCCGTCCTCAGTCAGCCAGTGGGGCAGCGGGGATCAGGCCGGAAGTGGCATGATTACAACTGAGGTCAGTGCTAGGAGGAGAGTCCGGCAGAGTCCTGGCTTTTACACATGTCCAGGGAATGCCGTGGAGCTTGGAGAGAACGAGAGTGTTAATTAGTTAGTAGGTTGTATACGTTTTTGTCTTTTTAAGAATTTATTTAATTTTACTTGTTATTTTTTAATTTGACCAGAGAGACGGGGTGGGAGGGAGTGAGGAAGCAAGCTGCTAGGTCCAGGATTTGAACCACAGTCGACTATGTACGTGTCCAGTGCCCTAATCACCATGCCACCTGCCGGCCCTAGGTTGTATACTTTAAAAACCTTATAGCATTACTACTTATTTACCCAAAGATGGGGATGGAGCGCACTGTGGCCAGAGAACCGGGACTGCCTGCCTGAGCCAGGCCTCTATCAGGTCGGCTGTTCTCCTTTGGTGTATGCACAGACATGCAGTTCTGTGGTCACTAACTGGAAAAACATCTTCTGGAGGTGGTGTTGTCTGTGGATCATCACCACACTCAGGACGTTGGGAGATAGCGGGGTGCGGCCAAGTGTCAAGATGTGCATGACTGAACAGCGGCTCTGTGCTAGCTCTCGCCCCAACTGTCAGAGCCCCCTGTCACGGGAGATCATTTAGCTGAACTGTCTGTAAAACGTATTTTACTGTAGATTGCTTCACAAGTACAAAATATTTGTCACAAAATAGCAAGAAAATGTGTAGGAATCTGTTTTGTTACTGGAATTAAGTAAATCTCTGGTTTGCAACAGGAGGAGTCATAAGAAGGCCTAGCTTTAGTAATAACGTCATCTTCCTTTGAGAGAGAATTTATGTTTTCAGAGCACTCTAACTTGACAAACTTTTTTTTTTTTTTTTAAGTTTTTTTGCTTTAGGGCACATGCACTGACCAGAGGCAGACAGACAGGAGGAAAGTGAGAAATCACCTCCAGGGAGGATAGCACATGATAATCCCTTCTTCTTTTTCTTTTGTTCCTTTGAGAGAAATCTTTTCGAAACAAGAAATCACCCCCAGGGTATGACTGTGTCACTATCCCTTCTCAGGCACAAGCTTGGCGAGAGGTTTTGTTCTTGTTTTTGTTTTTTGTGGGCTTTTTTTTTTTCAGAGAGGTTTTTGCTATAGGGTGCACACACTCATTAGAAAGACAGACAAAAAGGAAGAAATCACACACACACACACGCATCCTGGGGGGATGGCCTCGCCGCCGTCCCTTTTCTTCCATTTTCCTCTGGAGATCTTGGGCACACACGCCCAGCATGAGTTTAAGCCACCAGGTCCAGGACTGGAACTCTGGTCGACTACATGGGAGTCCAGCAATGTAGCCATTACGCCATCTACTGGTCCTGGGTGTTAGTTTTGAACCGCGGTTGACTACATGTGAGGGTCCTGCAACAAACCATTACTTTACCTGCTGCTCTGGCGTGCTCCGCTACTTTCTCTTGCGATTTTGGGCATGTACACACACATGCCCAGCATGCTTTTTCACATGGCCTGGTCCGGTACTTGAACCATGGAGCCAACCATAAGGGATCCGGCTTCCTTAACCTCCGTGCTGCCTGCTGGCCCGCAGACACCCTTCTGCTTACTGGTTTCAATTAGCTGAGGCCCTTCGGTCTTTCATTGCTTTTAGGTATGCTGCGTTGCCACACAGTTGTCAAGTCGCCGTCCCTAGACAGTGGCTTGTAGGAGGAGTAACCTGGGATGCCCTAATTTTAGGGATTTGAACTTGGCACTTGATACTCACCGAGCTGTCTATATCCTGGTCTTGTCAGAGGCTTGTGATACGCCGTGACAGCTGGGTTAAAGAAGTGCAATATAAACACGAAAGCCCTGAGTCTTCGAAGCCCAGTGTGTGGAGACACGCTCTGAGTTATAGCTCAGAGGCACAGCTGCACAGCGGTAGAGGCTGGCTCACTCCGAGTGTCCTGGCCTCGGCGACTGTTCAGACACCAGCGTATTGTTTCATTCACTGGGACTGGAGATGCAGTGTCCAAAAATGAGTGTGTCTTTCCTTCTAAGACATACTTGCTATTAAATTTCAGGCTCCTATCGGCTCTAAACAGTGGATTCGGTTTGGGGACCCTTTCTCTTTATTCCCCTCAAAAAAATCTCTAGTTCTCTGGAATGTCTTTGGGACTCTAGAATCACGAGATCTGGTCATTGTTAGATTAGAACCCACAAGCTGGTGGGGTTTATATGTTCCTTGAGCCCAGCCTGTGGGCGCCGTAGTCGTAGCAGATAGAAGCTCACAAGAATGTAGTCTGTGCGCGTGTAGAATGAGAGAGGCAGTGAGCTTCAGCCTGGAGGGTACTAATAGGGCGAAGGAGATGTCGAAAATGCTGAGCTCTCTTCAGCAGATTTTTTAACGTATATTTTTTTGAGGGGCTGGGGACGAGCAAATGGTGTGGAGATTCAGGAGATTGGATCCCACATGGCCAGCTGCATAATTTGAGCCCTGGGCCTCACGGCTTAAAAACATGCCTGGTGCATGAGCATGCATCCTCAGTGTCAGGAGAATGGCCACAGTGTGGCCATACTTCCTGAGGGGAGCGCGCTCGCTCTCTCTCTCTCTCTCTCTCTCTCTCTCTCCAGTGAGAATATGCATCCCATAGCAAAAAAACTAAAATAAGCAAAACAAAAAATAAATGTATGTATAGTTTTTGTTTTAAATTGCCAGAGACCAACTGGGAGAGGGAGTGAGCACCCCATGGGTCCTGGTCGTCCTGCAGCCCCTCCTCCGTGGGGCTGGGGTGCACACACATATGTGCCTCGTGTGTTTCTTAAGTGCCCAAGCTAGAATTCAAACCAAGTGGGCAGCCACGTGGGCTCCAGCTCCCTTAACCTTAGGGCTATGGAGCAGGCCCTCAGGAGCTGTTGCTTTTATTAGTTAATTTTAATTTTTTATTATTATTTTTTAAAATTTGCTATAGGGCAATAGGGCAGGCCCTCAGGACTCTTTTATTTTTTTATTATTTTTTTTTAGAGGTTTTTGCTATAGGGCGCATGCGCTCGCCAGACAGAGAGAGAGAAACAGAGATAGAAAGCGAGAAATCTCCCCCCTGGGGGGATGGCCACACCGCAATCCCTTCTCCTCCATTCTCCTCTCGGGATCTTGAGCACGCACGCACACGCGCCCGGCGTGAGTTTAAGCCACTGGGTCCGGGACGCGAATGGCGGGCGACTACGTGGGGGGCCAGCGACATAGCCATTACACTAACTGCTGGTCTCTCTTTTAGTATTTAATTTTATTTATTCTTATTATTTTTTTAATTTGCTCTAGGGCATGTACTCTCACCAGAGAGAAGGAAGGTGAGAAAGCAAGCCGCCAGATGCTGGACTCACACCAAGGCCAGCCGTGTGGAGAGTCCAGCACCCTAACCACCACGCTACCTGACAGCCCCAGGACTCTTAGTTCTAAAGAAATGTGTTAGTTTGGGGCCGATGACATGGTGCTCAGGGGCACTGGGTTCCCACGTGGCCGACCACAGTTCGAGTCCTAGACCTTGCTTTGGCGGCCAGGTGCAAACCCTGACAGATCGGAGGAGTGGAGAAAGGGTTGCAGCGTGACCAAGCCCAGCAGCAGGGGCTTCCTCTCTCACATGCCCACAGACCCTCGGGCCCAAAACACGCATTCAGTTGTTTTCATGCCAACACTAGACAGTTGAGCACAGTATTTGTGGAGATGAATTTCCACCCACTCCCTGAAAGTCCTATCTGTTTTTTAGAATTATTTAATTATCTGTAGGACTGTTTTAATTTGGTACAGGGAATGTACTCTCACCAGAGAGAAAGAGAAAGTGAGAGAGCGAGCCGCCAGGTCTAGGACTTGAACCACAGCTGACCATGCAGGAATCCAGAGCTTTAACCACCACGCCACCTGCTGGTCCCCCAGTATTATCTTAATAGGTTATTTGAGTTCTGTATGTTAGAGAATAATAATGGGAAATACTTGTTTCACCTTGGCAAGAAATGTTCTCTACTCAAGCTCCTCTCTCTACTTGATTGGAAGAGTCTTGGTGCGCCCTGTTGAGGTGAGGTCTAAGTGACGTGTGGTTTGATGCATTCCCAGAAGCTGATCATCGATGAGAAGAAGTGCTACTTATTTGGGAGAAACCCTGACCTGTGTGACTTCACCATCGACCACCAGTCTTGCTCCCGGGTCCACGCTGCCCTGGTCTACCACAAGCATCTGAAGCGGGTTTTCCTGATCGACCTCAACAGCAGTGAGTACCCCGCCCCAGGGCCCCACGGCGGCAGAGGCGCGTGGGGTCTTTGGCCTGTCACGAAGCAAGGGCATGCTGGCTGTGCGTCAGCCCTTGGCTGTCCCTGCCAGAGCGTGTGCCCATGAGAAGAGGCTCTGGGGGTGGCCCTGCGGGAGGCAGCAAGTCCAGAGAGAATGAGCAAGGTGCCAGGACCGGGCTGTGGGTCGTGCAGGCAGGACATCAGAAACGGTGGTACAGAGCACCAGGGCTGGGCGTTCGGAAAGCCCTGTGGGGCTGGCAGGGGCCTGGTGGTTAGGCGCTGGATTCCCCCATGGCCAGCCGTGCTCAAGTCCTGGACTGGTGTCTCTGCCCCTCTGGGCACGTGTACATGCATGCCCAAAATCCCAAGAGAAGGGCTTGGGGCGTGGCTATCCCCTTGGCAGGGGGTGATTTCTCTCTGTCCGTCTCTGCGTTGAGTGTTGTTTCCCCTTCACTTTGTGAAGTGCTAGCCTGGTTTCTTAGCTGGGTGGATGTCTGGGTAACCCACTGCAGGGCGCCCACGCATCTGACTGGGTGCCTCAGGGGGTGGATGGCACACACGTGTTGACAGGTCCGGCCCTCGGTCAGCGCAGGCGTGCTGAGAGCGGCCCCCACTGCTCTGCGCCCGGCAGAACTCCGGTGGAGTGGTTACGGCACTGAATCCCACCTGGCTGACTCCACGGTGCGAGGCCTAGACCCTGCCACTTGAAAATCATGTCGGGTACACACATGTATGTACATGTGTCTATACCCAAAATTCCGAGAGGCGAGAAGAGAAGGAATTGTGACGTGGCTGGGGTGATTTCTCAATTTCTCTGACTCCTCTTTGGCAAATGCGCATGCCCTATGGCAAAAACCTTTTTTTTTTTTTTTTTTTTAAGAGATTTTTGCTATAGGGAACACGTGCTCGCTGGAGAGACAGAGCCAGAAATCACCTGAGGAGGGTGACCACGCTGCGATCTCTGCTCTGTTCTCCTCTGAGTATTTGGGCCATGCACACGTACCTACCCAGCGTGAGTTTTAAGCTGCTAGGTCCGAGACTCAGACCATGTTTAACTATGTGGCAGCCCAGTAACGTAACCAGTACGCCACCTGCTGGTTTCAGTGGCAATTTTTTTTTTTTTTTGGAGAGGTTTTTGCTATAGGGCGCATGCGCTCGCCAGAAAGACAGAGACAGAGAGACCGAAAGCGAGAAATCACCCCCCGGGGGGATGGCCATGCCACAATCCCTTCTCCTCCATTCTCCTCTCGGGATCTTGGGCACGCACACACACCCGGCATGAGTTTAAGCCACTGGGTCTGGGACTCGAACCGCGGTTGACTACATGGGAGTCCAGCGACATAGCCATTACTCTAACTGCTGGTCCCAATGGCAAAAATTTTTTTTAAAAAATAATAAAGGGGCCAGCAGATGGCATAGTGGTTACATTGCTAGATTCCACATGGTCAGTCACAGTTCAGGTCCTGGACCCAGTGGCTTGAAAATCACACCGGGTACATATACGTGCGTGCCCAAGATCCCGAGAGGAGAATGGAGAAGGGATTGCGGTAGCCATTCCCCCAGAAGGTGATTTCTCACTTGCCCTGTCACTGGATGGATGGATAGATCTTCACAAGTGCACCTACCTTGTGGCAAAAACCTATAATAATAACAAAAAATAAAAACCTGTGTTTTCAGGCCAGTGGGTAACAGACGTTAAGGCAACCAGATCCCACGTGGCTAACTGCGATTCAAATCCTGAACCCTTCAGCCGGAAAAACTCCAGGCATGTTTGCCCCAAATCCCAAGAGCAGAACAGAGGAGAAGGAAGGGACTGTGGCGTAGTCATCCCCTTTGGGGGTTTTCTCTCCCCGCCCCCTCGCCCTCGCCCTCGCTCTCTGGTAAGTGCATGTGCCCTATAGCAAAGCTGGCATTTTTTTTTTGGAGAAGTTTTTCGCTATAGAACACGTGAGCTCACCAGAAAGACAGACAGAGAGACAGAAAGTGAGAAATCACCCCCCGGGGTAATGGCCACGCTGCAATCCCTTCTCCATTCTCCTCTCGGGATCTTGGGCACGCACATACACATACCTGGCATGAGTTTAAGCCACCAGGTCTGGGACAGGGTCGACTACGGGGGAGTCCAGCGACATAGCCATTATGCTGACTGCTGGTCCCAAAGCCGGCAATTTTTAGAAGTTAAAATAAAATATCAGAGCTGGTATGCTGGAGAAGGTCCCCAATAAGAGAGTGGAAGAAGCGCTTCCTCCTGAGATGGAGCAGTCTGTGGTCCCGTTCTTTCATTTCCCATCTGTTCTTCTTTTCTCTATAGGGCACGTGTGCTCGCTGGAGAGAGAGAGACAGAAAGCGAGAAATCACTCCCCAGGGGGCATGGCCACACTGCAATCCCTTCTCCTCCATTCTCCTCTCGGGATCTTGGGCACGCACATACACATACCTGGCATGAGTTTAAGCCACCAGGTCCAGGACTCGAACCGCGGTCAGCTACATGGGAATCCAGCGACTTAGCCATGGCCACAACTGCTGGTCCTTCCGATTTGTTCTTCCCAGCTCATGGCACTTTCTTGGGTCACATCCGGCTGGAAGCTCATAAGCCTCAGCAGATCCCCATCGACTCGACAGTCTCGTTCGGCGCATCCACACGGGCATACACGCTGCGCGAGAAGCCTCAGACTTTGCCGTCCGCCGTGAAAGGAGATGAGAAGATGGGTGGAGAGGACGACGAGCTCAAGGGCCTGCTGGGCCTTCCTGAGGAGGAGACCGAGCTGGATGTAATTCTGTGCCTGTCCCTGTCCCTGTCTGTCTGTGGGGACCGCCCTCCAGGGCTAGCTGACCAACGTCGGCAAGCCGAGGACTCGGAGCTGAGGTTCCGTCAGCCCAGTGACGGCCCTGGCCTCGGAGGCCATGCTGACCCACAGGGAGCCGCGTGTGCGGGCTCATGTTGGGCGACCAGGGCTGATGAGACCGGGCCCCCTGCGCCAGACCCCTTGACCTCGTCATGGCAGAAGCCGAGAGTAGTGGTTCCGTTGCCCTCCTGTTAGCACAGAGCCGTGTCCTGTGCAGTCATCGCCAACCGTGCAGGCAGGGCCCCCACCTTGGCTGGCCCCGGCGGGTCCCAGGGCTGCAGTGGCAGTGCCGGCCATGTGGCTGGCGCCGTTGCTCATGGGTGTGGCTCCGCTGTGTCTGTCTGGACAGCTAGAGACTCGGCCGAGCCCGATCACATCTATTCTCACAGGCCTGGCTATGCGGAAGGTCTTGACCTGTGCAGACCCCCACTTAAGCCCACTGACAGCCCCCATGCGGGGGCTTACCGGTCGTTCGTCAGGTGGCTGCGGCCCTTTTGTAGACCTGTTGCTGTAGGCTGTGGCTGTCCTGTCCAGGTGGACCGGATACAGGCATGTCCTGACCCCTAGGTGTGTCTGCCATCCTGTGCACCAGGAGGAAAAGCGCAGTGCAGATCTTACAGCTCAGAAGTTGCGTGCTCTGAAGGCATGAGCTTATGGCGAGGCACCCTGCGGGCAGTCCCCTGCCCGGCTCCCACCCACTTTCCTTCTGCTTGGTGACATTGCTCCCTGGGCCTTCACTCTCGCATTGGTGGCAGCTCGGGCTGCAGCGCAGGTCGAAGTGAGCCCAGGGGTCAGGGAAGGGCAGGCAGCTATGCCCAGGTCGCCGAGGCAGGTGGAGGGAAGGCTGAGCGTGAGGCAGACACGGCTGGGGGAGCATGGGCGCCCAGACGAGCGTTCTGGGACAGCTGTGAGCCGCCCCTCCTCCTTCCTGGGCAGTGCCTTTACTCAGCGTGAAGACCTGGTAGCCTTTCCTTAAAAGTGGGAACGGCCCGGCCCGGCTGCACATGTACTGCTGCTGCCTGGAAGGCACAGGTTCAGTTCATGGGCCAGGGCAGGGGCGTCACTGCCCACAGGACCCCGTCAGCGGTGGCTCGTCTCCCTCCCGCCCCCATCTCTCTGTCTCTCATAAAGGGAGGGGATAACAAGTGGGGAGACCTGGGTGCTTCACAGGTGGCCTGTGCTCCGCTCGGGGCCCTATGCCACTTTGGCAGCGTACGCCCGGTCGGGTGCAGCACATCTGGGCCGCCTGGGAGGCTACGGTGTCTTGGTGCCCTCCTGCCCTAGTCCTGACCCATTCTTTGTGAACCCTGGCCAGAACCTCACGGAGTTCAACACGGCCCACAACAAGCGGATATCTACCCTCACCATCGAGGAGGGGAACCTGGACATCCAGAGGCCGAAAAGGAAGAGGAAGAGCTCTCGGGTGACATTCAGCGAGGACGACGAGATCATCAACCCAGGTGAGGCGTCCTGGTCCCCCGAGGAGCCGTGTCCGCAGCGGGCACTGCAGTGTTTTAGGGAGGAGTTTACACGGTTCGTCACGGCGTCCCCACATGGTTGCGTGTTACCCGTCACAGAAAGGGCCGAGGGGCCATACAGTGAGTGCAGGCCGAGGCCGTGGCCCTCGGGGACCTCCACAGGAGTGGCGGTGTTCGTCGTCTTACTCCCTGATTGTTGCTAGCACTGGGCACCGGAGACTGGTGACACAACAGGAAATGGAGTTCCTCGGGCTCCCGGTCCTGGGGGCCGGGAAGCCACCTTCTGTGGGGACAAACGTGGCAGAAGGCGGGCCAGTGTGTGGGAGGAGGCCGTGGGGGCTGCTGGGCTCACTTCGTAGCCCTCTGCTCTAGAGCTGCCCGTCCAGACCATCCTCCACTGGCGAGGGCCACCCTAGAGAGGGCCTACCTGTCCATGTCATGGTGCGGATCGAGTGTTCGACTTGCCATCCTTTGGAGGGACACAAAGTTGAACAGGGTCACCTTGGCGAGGTTCCGTGGAGGAGTGGGGGTGCAGGGAGGGAGAACCTCCACAAGTCACCATCCGATAGCTCATGTGGAGACTCCAGTGTCTGGGAAGGCCTGGGTCTGCTGTCCATCCCTGGGCTCGTGTTCCATCTCCAGTCCTCCAGCAGAGGAGGCAGAGCCCGGGAACGCGAGGCTCACACAGTTGTGTGAGCTAGTCGGCATTAAATGGGACGGTGTTGGCTTTTTTTTTTTTTTTTTTTTTTTGCTTTTCTTAAACAGTGTCACATAGTTATTTTGAGTGTTTCTTGTCTTCTCTACTCTTACCAACTTCTTCCTTTGGCTTGAAAAAAGGTCCTACGTTGCATCCTCCCATTTCCAAGAGATGGTTCTAATAAAACCACTGAACATTTTCTTAAGGCACTTGGGTTTCAGCTGAGTAGGGCTCCCACCACACTTCCGCGTGGGTCACATTTACTGGGGCGGCATTTATTCAGTCAGTAGAAGTGCATCCATTAAGCCACTTCTGTGTGTCAGGCTTTCCTCTAGGTGATGGTTATCACTTTCAAACCCAGACTCTCATCCACAGACAGAGAGACAGAGAGACAGAAAGCGAGAAATCCCCCCCCAGGGGGATGGCCACACCGCAATCCCTTCTCCTCCATTCTCTCGGGATCTTGGGCACGCACGCACACGCGCCCGGCATGAGTTTTAAGCCACCGGGTCCGGGATACGAACCGCAGTTGACTACGTGGGAGTCCAGCGACATAGCCATTACGCTAACTGCTGGTCCCTAGAATTGACATTTAAAACAAAAACCTTTTGGAAACAGATACAGTGAATGGATGGAAACAAGGAACACAGCCTAATAAATAGCTTTTATTTCTCAAATTGGAAAGCTGTGAGTAACTTTCAAGTCCTCCATTTAGGTTCAAAACACTGATTATTGGGACCAGCAGAGGGCGTAAGTGGCTCCACTGTTGGGCTCCCACATAGTCGAGTCCTGGATCTTGTGACTGAAGAATTCCAAGAGGAGAAGGGATTGTGGCATGGCCACCCCCAGGGCGGTTTCTCGCTTTTTGTCTTGTCTTGTCTCTCCAGCAAGCAGAGTGCCAGAGGGCCTCCTGCACCCCTTTGAGGAGGCTGTTTCTCTCCTTGGGGTACAGGCCTCAGCCCCTCCCTGCCTAGAGCTCCGTTAGTGGCAGTTGAGCACAGTGGGAAGAGCTGGAGCTCTGAGGTTGGAGGCCTGGCTCTGCTGGGTGGCCTTGGCCACCTGACGTAGCAGACTGCGACCTCCAGGGTTGGCGGGGAACAGGGAAAATGAGGCGATGCATTTAAAAGACTTCTGATTGGTCCTTGAGGCCCAGGAGGCCCTGGGCTGCTGCTGGCTGCCCGGAGGTGGAGTTGGCATGGGTGAGCTGGCAGGTCTGCTGGAGTGCGGGCCCGGAGCGCATGTCCCCCACACGAAGACGGAGGTGGCTCCAGAGGAGGGGGAGAGGGCGAGGGCCCTGTGCCTGGGCGGCCTCCCGCTGCGGCCCTCGCATGCCCACCCAGCTGTCCTTGCAGAAAGGGCGGCCGCGCACGTGCCTGGCGCCTGCCAGAGCCCTGTGTCCCCAGTGAGCCTCCATCTCCGCCTCCCCCTTCCTTGCAGAAGCCCGTCACCAGCCCTGGGCAGAGCCCTGGGGCAGGTGGCCATGAAGCAGTGCTGGGGGCTGTGCCGTGGAGGTGACTGTGTAAACTGGGGCTACCCGGGTTCAGTAGGGCTTCTACGAGCACTTTTTTCTAAGGACATTCTCCTGAGTCTTATTTTTTTTTCCATTTTATTTTCCAAGGCAGGTCTGGCCATGGTCCTCCCAGCTGGGACCACAGGACAGGCTGCCACACCCAGCCCATCATCAAACTAGAACCTTACCATGTGGCCAGGCCTGCCCGAGCCTCCCCCAGTAGCACGTCCCATGCCACAGGCCTCGTTGAGCAGCAGGCAGCCCACTGCGTTTAAAATAAGCCGTGCTGCCTCTGTGAGAGCCGAGGGCCCCCGAGGCCTCCGTGTGCTCTGGAGCACTGCGCCTCCTGAAGCCCTGCCTGGGGCCCAGAAAAGGAAGCGTGGGGGAGGCTGAAGGCAAGGCCCGTTTCCCCGCAGGTGGGCAAGGCCAAGCTCTGGGCAGGGGCATGGGAGGAGCGATGGGAGGGGCCGCAACCCAGCCCTCCTGAGAGCCTCCACATCTGCAGGCTGAGCTCCTGCCCTGGGTCTGAGTGCTGGGCCCGAGGTCGGAGCAGGCGTGGGGCAGGTGGCTGTGACTCCTGCCTGCCATGGTGGTGCAGAATGGGTCACGTCCCTTGCTCCCCCCTCCCCTCAGGAAGGCTGTGGAGGGCTGACAAAGCGCCCCCTGAGGTGGCATGTCTCAGTGGTCCAGGCATAGGCCAGGCTGTTCCTGGCTACAGGGACCCAAGGCCTGGCTCCTCACGCCCCAGCGGTGACCGGGCCTGACAATGCTGCTGGATCTACCTTCGTGTTCTTATCTGCCTGGCATGCCCACAGCACCCCACCCTGGGTCGCCCTGGGAGGCTCGGTGCCACAGTGGGCCCCCTGTGGTGGCTGTGGCCTGCTTTGTGAGTGGGAGCTGCTCCCGTGCAGCGGGCTATTCCGCAGGGCAGCGACCCAGCCCTGTCCCCACCTTGTTTTGCAGAGGATGTGGACCCCTCAGTCGGCCGATTCCGGAACATGGTGCAGACGGCGGTGGTGCCCGTCAAGGTAGGTAGCTCGGGGCCGGGGTTTGGGTCCAAACAGCCTGGTGGGGCCTGGTCTGGGAGGGTGCTCGTGCAGAGCACATTTCCTGGGTGCGTCTTCCTGCCTGTGTCTAGGGAACCCCGGAGTCCCATAGCGAAGCTGTGGGGGACCTGCATACGTGCCTTCCCGGAGGGGCAGAGCAAGCCCCATTTGGGCTGTCCTCTATCTGGGTTGGCACCGCCATGGGCTGTCGGCCCAGAGCACAGGCTGCTGAGCCACGCTGGTTGCAGTTCGCGTGGCAGGAGTGCCCGGCCACTAGACCTGTCCAGGGGGCGGGCGGCCCTCTGCTGGCCCGCTGCCCACAGGAGGCTGGTCAGTGTGCCTGGAGGTGTAGGGAGCTGAGCCTGGTGGCTCCAGGAGCAGGACGGCGACTTGCCGTGCCCCGTCGGGCGTGCTCTCTCCCTCTGAGGAGCACACGAGTCCTCTGACAGTTGAGAGGAGGTGAAAGGACGTGCTGGACCGAGCTGCTCCTTGGCCCGCGTAACCCGGGAGGGCGAGGGCGCCCCAGGCCCTTACAGCCGGCCCACGGCACTCGCCTGCTGCTCTGTCGTCCTTCCTTCAGAATGTCCCGTTGTCACTGCAGTGCAGGCAGGGACCTCCGCCTTTACCATCGCCACACGCCCGCACTGCGGTGTACGGGTTGGGTTTGGACCCGTGTAGGTGCCGGTCACCCTCTCCCTCGCCCCAGGCGAGTCTGCTGCTGTCAGCGCCCACACTTGGCACCCTGTGTGCACGCCGATTCTCTTCCCCCCAAGGACACACTGAATGTCTCTACCACACCCTGTCAGGTCCGTTGCAGGAAGGGACTGTTGACATGGAAACACAAGGTGGGGGCGGCCCCTGGCACAGGCCCTGTGCTGCCAGGGACCAGAGGGGGTGAGCAGTCCCTGTGGGGCGTGCCTCCCTGCTCCCAGCCTCACTGTCTGTCTGAGCAGCGGAGAGCTTTAAAGGGAGCCGTCCGGGGGCCGTCTTGGCAGACGATCACCAACCCCTCAGATTTCAGGAGCAGGAAATAGGTGGTCCAGGGAACAGAGCCAGCCGGGCGGGGGGTGGGGGTGGAGAAAGAGCCCAGAGGGCTGGATGCCACAGCCCTCCTCCGTCTCTCCAGTCCGCCGCCGCCCCTCCCTTCAGGGTTGTCGTACATGCACGGGTCCCGCGTGTTTTTCAAACCCTGGGTCCAGGACTCAAACTGTATCCAGTTCCAGAATTGCATGGGACCCTGCTGCCCTAGCTACCACACCGTAGCCCCCGGACGCTGTTTTTCCAAGGCTGACTGACACTCTGTCTCCCTCTCCCTTCTCTCCTCTCTGCGCTGTCCTCACTGCAACCCCAGAAGAAGCGGGTGGAGGGCGCTGCCTCCTTGGGCCTGGAGGAGTCTGGGAGCAGGCGTATGCAGAACTTCGCCTTCAGTGGAGGCCTCTACGGGGGCCTGCCCCCCACGCACAGCGAGGCTGGCTCCCAGCCACACGGAACCCATGGGACCGCTCTCATCGGTGGCCTGCCCATGCCCTACCCGAACCTCGCCCCGGATGTGGACTTGACCCCCGTCGCCCCATCAGCAGTGAATGTGAACCCCACACCTAGTCCTGTGGTCTACAACCCTGAAGCCGTGAACGAGCCCAAGAAGAAGAAATACGCAAAAGAGGCGTGGCCTGGCAAGAAGCCCACCCCCTCCCTCCTGATCTGACGGCTCGGTCCTGGGGAGGGTGGGCCCGGCAGGCCAGAGGGTGAGGGGCTGATGAACAGGACTGGGGCTGGCCTCGGGTGCCATGCCCACCCCCTACCTCCTGATCTGACGGCTCGGTCCTGGGGAGGGTGGGCTGGGCGGGCGGGAGGGTGAGGGGCTGATGAGCAGGGCTGGGGCTGGCCTTGGGTGCCATGCGGCCTTGGAGAGCTCTGGTCCTGCGCAGACTCCTGGGGAGCCTGTCTCAGCACTCGTGCAGGGAAAGGCCTCGTGTCCTCTGGGCCTGGGCCTTCCACTGTGCTTACGTTCTCTTGCACCCTGGGGTAGACTGCAGCCCCAGGTGTGGCCAGAGCTGTGGGCTCCAGCAGCCTAGCCCATGTGTCCTGCCCCTGCAAGTCCCAGCTAGCAGAGATGCCACAGATCCCAGGTTGGTCAAAGAGAAGATTGCAAATTTTTCAGTTAAGCCAAGGTTCAAACCCAGTGATGTTTTCTCGGGTTGGTTCTGAGGTCCAGTAGTTGGAGTTTCTTTCGTCTTTGCTGTGGGAGGAGAACTGACCTCGCTCAGCCTGTACCGGCGCGGTAGGCGCTGTGTGCACGCCCGGCTCCTGAGTGCCGTCCTCACTCTCCAGGCACTCTCCTGTCCCGTGTTAGGGCAGTTCCAGGTGGAAAGGGCACGAGCGGGTCTTGCAGGTAACAGGTCAGTTTGGAATCTGTCCCCCTCGCAGGAGAGCTCCCGGTCCCCAGGGCTCTAGGAGGGCCGGGCCTGCCCGCAGGAGCCGGGTGGGCCGGGGCCTGAGCTGCAATGTGTACATTTGTGTGATAGGCCTTTTCATGCTTAGTGTAGCTTTTTACCTGTAACCTTTATTACATTGTAAATTAAATGTAACTTTTGTCATTCGGTGCAGTCTGTGACTCACTGTCACCGGTCCCCACTTTTGTCGGGACATCTGACCCAGGCCCAGCTCCCAGTGGGAGGGGTGAGGCCTTGACTTCACTGCGCTCAAAGACGTCCTCTGGCAGGCGGACACTCTAGATGTAGCCCTGGGGGAAATCTCCCCCAGCACAGCTGGTCAGTGGGGACAGGGCAGGGCAGGAGGCGCCCTGCCTGCACCTGTGCTGTGGCTGGCTGGACCAGAGCTGAAGGGAGTTGCGGCTGGTGCCTGGCCAGGGTGGGCGTGCCTGCCAAACTGCTCCCCGGGTGAGGACAGGTGACAGGCAGCCCTGAAGTCAGTGGACAAACACATGGCTTCCCCACTGGCCCAGACATGAGCGTCCATGCCTCCCCAGGGTCACCTCCCTCCTGGTGAAAGCTGCAGTGGCCATCACACGCAACAGCACCCTTCCACCACACGGACACACGCTTCCACCGCCAGCAGGGCTGTTCAGTCCCGGCTCTGGTGAGGACGCAGTGCCTCCCCAGTGGCCACTGTCCCTGCTGCCCCAGGATGGGCCGAAGCTGAAGTGGCACCCTCAGTGGCACGCAGCTCCCTGGGCTCTCGTTGAGTCTCCTGAATGCTATTTTTTTTAAAAAAATTATTTTTTTGGAGAGCTTTTTGCTATAGGGCTCGTGCACTCGCCAGAGAGGCAGAAAGTGAGAAATCGACCCACCCCCTCCCCAGGGAGATGGCCATGCCGCAATCCCTTCCCCATTCTCCTCTCGGGATCTTGGGCATGCACAGGAGCCCAGTGTCAGTTTTAAGCCACCGGGTCCAGGACTTGAACCGCAGTCGACTACATGGGAGTCCAGCGACATAGCCATTACGCCAACTGCTGGTCCCAAAAGTTGGGTTGGTTTTTTTTTTTTGTTTGTTTGTTTTTTTGTTTTTAAGTCCAATCTCAGGACCAGCAGACAGCATAACCTCCCGCATAGTCAGCTACGGTTCAAGTCCTAGACCCGGCAATCTAAAACTCAGGCCAGGAGCATTGCACGTGTGTGCCCGAGATCCCTAGAGGAGGAGGGATTGACACGTGGCCCTTCCCCCAGGGGGTGATTTCTCACTTTCTGTCTCTGTCCAGTGAGCTCACGTGCCCCATAGCAAAAATCTCTCAAAAAAAATTGGAACCAGGCAGCATTTTGGGAGTGTCGAGCTTAGGTCTAATAGGTGACAGTAAATCCCTCCCAGGAGAGGCAAAGGTGTACTGGTTCAGAGTTGAGGGGGCCACTTGGCGCTGGCACCTCGTGTCCTCAGCAGACGGGACTGGCTGCCTGGGCGCTCCTGGCTGGCACAGGCGTGTTTCGGTGAGTACCCAGGAAGGGGCTCAGTCGTCTCCCAAGACCCGGCTCTGGGCCACAGCCAGAGGATCGGCAGACAGTCCCCCCTGCGCCCTCGGAGACCAGGTGCAGACTGGGCCCACCCTAGGGAGAGGCCATGTGCATGAGCTGGGCTCCTGCCGGGGGAGGAGCCATGTTCTGTGCCCTAGGGAGGAAGGGTGGCCACCCCTGAGGAAGACGCCTGCCCAGGGTGTAGGGCTCAGGGTCACCCGCCTGAAATCCACGCACTGCCATGTGGGAGTCACAGGCTGCTGGTCTCGAGACCCAGGGGAGCCTGTGCTGGCTAGTGAACCTCAGCACTGCCACCCAGCATGCCAGTGTCACTAGACTGCTGGGTGTCACCTGGGCCTGAGGACCCCAGGAGGGAGGGGCAGCTGGGGGTGGGTAGTAGAGCTTGGTCCTGGTGGGAATGTCCACAGTGTCTATTAATGTCAAAACCGCCAGGGGAGGGGCCAGCAGGTGGCATGGTGGTTACGGCTCTGGACTCCCACATGATAAAACGCGGTTTGAGTCCCAGACCCAGAGGCTCGAGACACTGCAGGTGTGTTTGTGCGTGCCCAAAATCCTAAGAGGAGAATGGAGAAGGGACTGCTGCGTGGCCATGCCCCAGGGAGTGAGTTCTCACTTTCCCTCTCTGTCTGTCTCCAGGCAGCCCACACACCCTTTAGCAATAATCACTTTTAAAGGAAAAATTATTAAGCCCACCCCGGTGGGTATCAGACCCTGGGCTGCCTCTGACAGGGCGCAGTCCCAGAGCCAGCCAGCAGGCGGGGCCCTGCACCTGCCCTGGAGTCCCAGTGGCAGGCATCAGTGCGGGGCTGGCTCCCAGCTCTCCCCAGAACCCAAGGGTGGTGACACCCCAGTCTGTAGCTGGGGGCTGGAGCCCAGGCTATGGCCAGGGCTCTGTCGCCTGCTGGGGGGAAGTCAGCCCACGCTGCCTGTCGGTGGGGCAGGGAGCCATCCACGCTGCCAACCTGTGGCAGAGCCACTTCCAGCCAGGCCTGGCATTTGGCACAGAAGAACATGGGCTGCGGCCGGTCCCTTTCTGCCTCTGCCCTGCCCGGCCCCCTGCAGCTTCGGGGCTCAGAATCCCACCCTGAGCCGGCAGGAAGGCTCTCGCAGGCAGAGGCAGGCTCAGAGGTAAGCTCACACACGGAGCGGCTGGCGGGGCTGGCGGTCAAGGCGTTGGGTCCCACAGCTGCAGGCGTCAGCCTGAGAACTGTAGGCGTGCGTGCATGCCCAAACCCTGGGAGGAGGATGGAGGACAAGCAATTGCAGCGGGGCCGTCTCCCCGCCGGGGGTGCAGGGTGAGTTCTCACTTCCCTCTCTGCCTCTCTAATGGCAAAAGCAAAGAAAGAAAAGGGATTGCAGAGGCTCCCTCCACCTGCCCCAGACCTCCCTCCTCCCTGCCAGCGGAGCACACCTCGCTCACGGTCCCCGCCCCCTCTCCGGGTCAATCGCAGACACACCTGTGACCGTCCTCATCTTGCAGCAAAGCGAGTGCCCCCCTCGAGGCATCCTCCATGGTCCCCAGGCTCTGCCCTGCGCTGCCCGCCCGGCCCACACCGGGTACCGTGGCCCTCCGTCAGAGCACTGCCATCTCCCGGAGGACGACCTCCTATGGCCTGGAGCATGTGCCGGGCCTGGCTGAGCCAGCAGTGCCTCCCAGCTGTCCCCGCCGCCCTGACGACCACGATGCCCTCACACCGTGCCTCCCAGTTGGGAGCAGGCACTGTGACACTCGGGCTGACGGGGCCACAGTACATCTGAGCAGACAGGTGAGCTGTCCTGACTGCGGGCGAGGGCCACCATCCCTGGAGTGTTGGCTGGGGCTCCTGAAAGGTGCGTCCCAGAACCTCGGAGTGACCTTAGCGGGATGAGGGCCTCCAGACAGACTGTCCTGCACTGAGGTGGCCCTAAAGCAACGCCGTGCTCTTACGGGAGGCAGGAAGGGGGCAGGGACAGCGGCGCATGTGGCCAGAGGCAGAAGCGGGGAGGCCGCGGACATCAGCCTGGAGACCAGGCCTGCCGCCAGCTGTGGGGCACAGCCAGTGAGTGCGGGGCTGCCACGGCCGACCTGGGCCACCAGTACCATGCCCACCCGGCCAGCCCAGGGCGACGAGAGGAGAGGAGGAAGCCTCCCCGGGAGGCTTAGTGTGTCATTCCCCAGGTCCGGTACTCGAACCGCACAGCCGGCCATGTGGATCCCGCTGCCTTAATCTCCAGGTCACCAATTGGTCCCACCTGACATGTTTTTCAAGCCACCCAGGCCAGCTTTGTGGGACCCCGCTCCCTGTTCACGAGGTAAGCATGGCACTCCCGTGGCCCCTTCCTCGCCCTGCCTCACTGACTGCAGTCTACCCGCCGCTCGGACCAAGGTCCTCGGGCTCCTCTGTGGCCTGCACTGCTCCCGCGGAGTGGGGGTCGTAATGGCAAGAACACGCACAGGCATGAGAGGGCTGGCCTGGGCAGGAGCCGCCC
>NW_006203494.1:136642-140159 GCF_000334495.1 Tupaia belangeri chinensis
TCCCTCGCTGGTCACCAGGAAGACGGGGCCAAGGCCCTGGGCCAGGCCAGCGGGCACAGCGGTGGCACCAGCAGGGAGGAGCATCAAGCCACCCGGGAGGGGCCGGGGCGGTGTTGTACATTTCCACGTGGAGAGGGGTCTAGAAAGGGGGCAGTGAGGCTGGAATGTCACCGGCACAGAGAGGCCGGCAGCCCGAGGCCTGGGAGTCCAGGCTCAGCCACATTTGGAGCAGAGCAAGAGAAGCCCCGTGCCCAGGTAGCGGGCCGTCGCGGGTGCGCTGGCACACCCGGCCTGCAGGGGCAGCTGCATCCGAAGAGGGCAGAGACCTAGTGGGGGGGGAGGCAGGACCCCAGGCATAGTTCACTGCAGAGGGGAACACAAGGGGAGCGAGTGTGCAGAAGGTGCGGGGGTCGAGCCCTCTGTAGAGAGTGTCAGGAGGGCGTGCGTGCACGTCAGTAGGTGTGTGTGCACGTCAGCCACCAGCCTCTGCACGTCAGCAGGTGTGTGTGCACGTCAGCAAGTATGTGTGCACGTCAGCAGGTGTGCACACGTCAGCAAGTATGTGTGTACGTCAGCAGGTGTACGCACACATCAGCAGGTGTGTGTGCATGTCAGCCGCTAGCGCGCATTCAGCAGGTGTGTGTGCACAGGGCTCAGCCAGCTGTTTGTACATGAAGAACAGCTGTGTGAGCAGGGGTTTGGCGGGCTTGAGGAGGACATGAAGGGAGTGAGGCAGAAGCCAAGGGAGGGCAGAGCTGCCAGGGCTACAGGCACCCCCCACCTGCTCCCTGGGTCTCCCCTCTCCCCGCGTTCCCTGACAGACTCTTCTGTCTCCTTACAGGCTCACATACTCACCAGAGAGACAGAGACAGGCGAGAGACTACTCCCAGGGGATGGCCACCACCGCAGACCCTTCTCCGTGCTCCTCGGGGATGCGGGACGCACCCACACACTTGGCGTGTTGCTTAGGCCCCCAGGTCTAGGACTGGAACGGCGCCATCCACCACGTGGAAGCCAGCACCCTAACCTTGCACCTGCTGGCCCCTCTGCTTGTCTGCATTTACAGAAGACCGTGCGCAGGTCCTGGGCATGCTCAGCGCCCTCCATGGCATCTGGTCATGCCACAGCTTCTCCCTGTCCCCAGTGTGTACCTGAGTCTTGGCCTGCCTGGCAGGGTTGGCGTGGATCTGGCTTCTCTGGAGTGAGCCCCCCCCACGGTGCCACCTCCTTGCCTGCCCTGGTAGCCTCGAAGCCAGGCCTGCAGATGCTGCTGTGGAGGCCACCCTGGGCCGCTTCCCCCCGAGGGCAGGCCACCCAGCCCGGGGCCCAGGCCGCGTTGTTCTGGGAGCTCAGGACAGTGAGGTGTCCATGATCTGGGCTCCATCTGCGTGGTGGTGGAGCCCAGGCCCCCCGGCCCAGCACGCTCTCCCCATTCGGCCCCTGCACGCCTGTCCACGGCTCGCTGGGCTGGGCCTCCCTCTGATGCCGTCACCTCTCCAGCCCTCGGCCAGGTCCTGCCGACACTGGTCACAGCACAGCAGGCTACATTCACCCCAGAACCTTCGGGACCAAGGCTGAGGCCTGGCCGAGACCCAGGGGCCCTCGGAGCGCAGCCTTGCCTCCCACAGCCGTCCTTTCGGTTCCTCTTCCCGCCACCTCCCCTCTCACCCTCAGCCCAGCTGCCGTTTCCTCTAGGTGCCTGCCTGGCCTCTGCTGGGAAGGCCAGTGCACTTGCCAGCCCTCCCGGGGGTGCGGCTCCGTCCCCCAAAACCTCCTGGCCCCCGCCTTGCCTCCTGAGCAGAGACCTGTTGACCCGACCACACTCTGAAGCCACCCCCCCAGCCTGGACCCTTGGAGCAGTCGCAGGCTGGCCAGGGCTACTGCCCTGCACTTGGGGATTGGGGATGGGCCTTCGCCTGTGCCCCCATGTGGTCCCAGCCCTGAACCCAGTGACCCAGAGGTGCCTGGAGCAGACGCTGCCAAACCGAGCTCTTAGGGGAAGTAAGGCCCAAGGAGGTGCAGGGCTGGGAGATGGAACTTGCCCTGGGGCTCTTCTGTTCTGGGCTACCCCTGAGCCAGCCTGGTTCAGTCTCTCTGGCCATGAGACTCCGGGACACAGCTGGGCCTCTCCCGGTGGCACTTTGTCATCTGGACAGGAGGAGCGAGGCCAGGGGTGTGGGAGGGAGGTAAGGAGCTGGGCGCCTCACAGCTGACACAGCCACTGGAGTCCCAGACCCGGCGGCTGGAAAACCACGCCGGCGTGTGCACGTGTGTGTGCGTGCGTCCGCGCCCGACATGCAGGAGACTGGAGGAGAGGGCGTTGCAGTGCGGCCATGCCCTAGGGGAGATCTCTGTCTCTCTCTGGCAATCACATGTGCCCTATAGCAAAAAAGCCTAAAATAAACAAACGAAATACACACATGAACGAGGGAGTGAAAAGGGAAGGAGGAGAGCACCGCTGGGTGGGGGCCCCGTGAGTTGAGGCAGGGCTGGAAGGACAGAGCTGGCCCAGGGGACAGAGAGGCCACTGTAGGCCTCCGCACAGGCCTGGCACCAGGGAGGGGCCTTGACTCCAGCTCCCCTCAATCTCCAGCTGGGGAAACAGGCCGAGCGATACTTGGAACAGGGTTGGCATGGCTTCTGGGTGGCCGCCCTCAGTATAGACCCTGCAGCCCCAGAGCCCGGCGCGGGGACCAAGGGGGCACAGGCACACGCTGCACACAGACTCCCGGGAAGCGCCACCGCCCCAAGGGCCATCCTCAGTGTCTGTAAGAACATGGGGGCTGGGACAGAGGGGTGCCACCCTGCAGCCCCCAGAGCCGTCTGATCTGTGTCTGAGCGGGAGTGCCAGGCCGCAGAACCAGAACCGTGGGACGGGAAGTGGGGCGGGGTCACAGCTCCCTGAGCACGTGCCGTGACCTTGCCTGGCCTCCTGTGCTCTCACTCTTTTTCTTGGAAGAAACAAACTTTGGGACCAGCAGTTAGCGTAATGGCTATGTCGCTGGACTCCCACGTAGTCGACCGCGGTTCACGTCCCGGACCCGGTGGCTTAAAACTCACGCCGGGCACATGCGCATGCGTGCTCAAGATCACGAGAGGAGAATGGAGGAGAAGGGATTGCAGCGTGACCATCCCCCCTGGGGGGTGATTTCTTGCTTTCTGTCTGTCTGTCTCTCTCTGTCTGTCTGGCAAGCGCATGCGCCCTATAGTGAAAACCTCTCCCAAAAAAAAGAAACAAACTTTGAAAAAGGGACCAGCGGATGACGTCATGGTTACCTTGTGGGACTCCCACGTAGTAGGCAGTGGTTTGAGCCCCAGACCCGGTGATTTAAAACTCACTCTGGGTGGGGACAAGCAGATGGCGTAATGGATATGTTGCAGGATTCCCATGTAGTCTATTGTGTTTCGAGTCCCGGACCCGGTGGCTTAAACTCACGCAGGGCACGTGTGAGTGCGTGCCTGAGATCCCAAGAGGAGAATGGAGGAGAAGGGATTGCAGTGTGGCCATCCCCTCGGG
>NW_006203494.1:140176-144679 GCF_000334495.1 Tupaia belangeri chinensis
TCTCTGTCTTTCTGGCGAGTGCACGTGCCCTATAGCAAAAACCTCTCCAAAATAAGAAAAATACTCACTCTGGGCACATGTGTGTGTGCCCAAGATCCCAAGAGAATGGAGGAGGAGAGATTGCGGCATGGCCATTCCCCCAGGGGTGATTTCTAACTTCCTATCACTCCAGCAAGCAGACTCGGCCTATAGCGAAAATCTTTCTTTTTTTTTTTTTTTTTTTTAGAGGTTTTTGCTATAGGCATGTGTGCTCGCCAGAAAGACAGAGACAAAGAGACATGAAAGTGAGAAATCACCCCCAGGGGGTGACCACGCCGCAGTCCCTGCTCCTCCATTCTCCTCTCGGGATCTTGGGCACGCATGCACACACGCCTGGCGTGAGTTTAAAACACCGGGTCCGGGACTCGAACCGCAGTTGACTACATGGGAGTCAGTGACATAGCCATTACGCTAACTGCTGGTCCTGGAAAAACCTTTCTAAAAGAAAAAGAAAAACACTCTGGTGTGTGCACATGTGCCCCAAATCCCCGGGAGAAACAGGCATGACCACGCCCCATGGGCACCTTCTGTCTCTCATCCTCTCTGTCTCTTCTGTGAGTGCATGTGCCCCTGGCAATTAAAAGAAATTACAATAGAAGAGGTGATAGGGGCTTGGGACAGGACTCACAGTACTTGCAGGAGGCAGGGTGCGCCCTGACAGGGAGGGATCAGGGGCTGCACCGTGTCGGGGTCAGGGGCGTCTTCTTGAGAACGTGATGAGCACGTTTCACTCGGGGTGAGCGGTTGTCAGCGGCTGGTCCTGTAGCCTTGCTGTTGGGGGAGCCGGAACCCACATGGCCAACCGCATTGATCCCAGCCCGGGGGGTGAAGGCCGTGCTGAGCACATGTGCTCAAAACCCTGGTAGGACGGAGGAGAGGGGCTGTGGCTAGCCACTCCACACCAAGAGGTGCCTTCTCCTCCTCTGTCCCTCCGTCTCTCTCCGGCAAGGAGCTCTTTGGCAATTAGAAGAGAAAAGGCTATGGTGACGGAGCGGGCGTGTCCTGGAGAGGGACTGCGATGTGGGGTCCGT
This sequence comes from Tupaia belangeri chinensis, assembly GCF_000334495.1. Taxonomy (NCBI): domain Eukaryota; kingdom Metazoa; phylum Chordata; class Mammalia; order Scandentia; family Tupaiidae; genus Tupaia; species Tupaia belangeri. The sequence goes on from NW_006203494.1 coordinate 141,247, forward strand.
GGTGGACACCACAGCCTCAAATTTGCCTTTCAAGAAGGTGGAGTAAAAGCTTCATTTCTCCATTTTCTTCCCCAAACTGAGAACAAGGAACAGAAACTTAAAATCTAGAAAGATATTTCTGACCTCAGACTGCAATAGTGAGAAACTAAAATGCTCTTGACTTCAGTATTTTTAGATAAATGGATTTAAAAAATTCATTCATTTATTTAATTCCATTTGTTCTTCTTCTTATTATTATTATTTTAATTTGACCAGAGAGAGACAGAGAGAAAGGAAAGATGAGAAAGCAATCTGCCAGGTCTGGGACTCGAACTGCAGTTAATCATGCGGGAATCCAGAGCCTTTAACCGCCACTCCACCTGCTGGCTTGATAAAGGAATTATTAAATATCGTGTCCTCTAGTTGTGGAACTCGGCCCCACTTCCTTACAGGTGCCGGTGGGCGGAAATGGAATTCAATGCCGGGCCCTAAGAGTGGGCATCTTTCTTTTCTTTTTTGGAATATTTATTTAATTTTATTTAGTCGTTTATTTATTTATTTATTTATTTATTTATTTATTTATTTAGGAGAGGTTTTTGCTATAGGGCACATGTGCTCACCAGAAAGACAGACACAGAGAAAGAGAGATAGAAAGTGAAAAATCACCCCCCAGGGGGATGGCCACGCCGCAATCCCTTCTCATCCATTCTCCTCTCGGGATCTTGGGCATGCGTCCGGGACACGAACCACGGTCGACTACGTGGGAGTCAGTGACACAGCCATTACGCTAACTGCTGGTTCCAGTCATTCATTTATTTTAATTTGACCAGAGAGAGGAAAAGTTAGAAAATGAGCCACCAGGTCTGGGACTCGAACCATGGTTGGCCATGTGGGAGTGTCCAGCACCTCAACCACATGCCGCCTGCTGGCCTTGAGTGGGCATCTTTCTAATTAGGGTGATAACGAAGCAGCTTCAGAGAATGCAGCGGTGCCCTCTCCCCGGACACTACGGAAGCAGAAATGCTTGTTACCTCCTATCTGAAAAGTGAGCTTGGCAATCAGACGTGAGGGGCTCTGTGGTGAGAGACGCAGAGACCCGGCAGCCCCGGCAGGGCCCTGATGCCATGATCCTCCCTGCTCTGCCGGCCCTGCTCCCAGATACTCTGCCCAGACCGCCAGGCGGGGCGGCAGACACACCCCTTGCCCACCCACAGGGTCAGCCTCGTCCTGCCCAGCCCCACCTCGTTTGGCCGTCCGTCGGGCACGAGGCTAGCTAGCATGAAGTCGGTGTTCAGATGCGTGCTACGAACGCACATGCACACATTTCTCTCCGGGACCTCGCTGTAATTCTTACGCGCCAGACGCTGGGTCGTCTGGAACTCTGAAATCAGTTCTCTCTGATGAGCTAACGTGCTGAGCCCCTGCTGGAAGGTGACACAGTGGCTACCCAAACCGGAAATGGCACAGAGGTCCCGTGGTGTCCAGAACTAGGTGTGAGCCCACTTCCAGAGCCCGGCCTCCTCTGCCCTGCTCCCGGCACCTGCTGTGGGGGCTGCGGCCCCTTCCGGGAGCCCCCAGGCTGGGTGGGGCTCTGGCCAGCACCGGGTATCTGCCAGAGTAGCCCAGGGCGGCGTCAACCTGGGGCGCCAGGGGCCCTCCTGACTGCTGATGTGCCTCCGCCCAGCAGATGGCCACAGGGGGACAGCAGGGGACAGCAGGACTAACAGCCATCGTCTGGCAGCTTGCCAGGTGCTCCTGCTCTGAAGGGGTAGGCAGAGGAGGGGGCACCCCTGCTGGGCGAGTGCTGGGAACTAGGGTGGTGCTGGGCGAGGGCATCCCTGTGCTGTGGGCCGACTGCCAGGGCAGAGGCAGGGGTGCGGAGGCCAGAGCAGGGGAGACCGCAGGCAGGCATTGGGCTGGGAAGCGGAAGGGCCGGGCTGGGACAGCCCCAGGGCTGGGGCTTGGAGCCATTCTGCATTTGCATGCTGCTCCCACAGGCCAGTTCCCCTCGCAGGGCTGACTTCCTAAAATAGAAAGCGGCCATGGGAGAAGCAAAGGAAGCGTCCTCTGAGACTATGGGGACACGGCAGGACGGCACGGGATGGGGGAGGCCATGAGCTCTCGGCGTGTGTGCACGCCAGTGCTATCTGCGCTTCGCAACCCCTGCCCTGCCAGGCCCCGTGCTCAGGGAGGCTAAGGGGCTGCTAGGCCAGCGGCACAGTGAGGCCGAGGCCGGGACTGGAGCCCAGCCCATCACCAAAGCCTGGCTCTTCAGGTCTCCATGGAGCGTGCGCTCTCCAGAGAGGAGTGAGACAGAGGGGAGGCGAGGAACCAGCGTGGGGGACGGCCATGACCCTTCTCTGTTCTCCTCTCAGGATTGTGGGGATGCGCGTACACATGCCCAGTATGAGTTTTCAAGCCATCGGGTCTGGACTCCGACCGAGACCCGCTGTGTGGCACCCAGCTGTCCCAACCCTGCCCCGTGCGGGCCCCAGCCCAGCCTCCTCTCCCTCACCCGGTGCCGCAGTTCCAGGCAGAATGGCTGAGCACCAAGCCCTCAGGCCCCTGGGTCTGGGGTCTGGGGTCTGGAGAACTTCCCCTCCCTGGCTGCAGGTCATGGAGCTGCACTGGGCCCTGGGCGCCGTCCCCCTGCGGTGGCTTACACCTGATTCCAGCTACTGAGGAGGCTGAGGCAAGGGCACTGTGACACAGTGATGAGGGCAGCAGGTGGTGTGGTGGTTAAGGCTCTGGACTCCCACGTGGGCAACTGTGGTTTGAATCCCAGACCTGGTGGTTTGCTTTCTTTCTCACTTTCCCTCTCTTTCTCTCCCTGGTGAGTGCATGCACCTTATAGCAAAATTTTAAAAGATATAATAACAAATAAAAGTACGTAAATTGGGGCGAGCAAATAACAGAGCAGTTACATCACTGGACTCACAGATACCTGACTGCCGTTCATGTCCTGCGGGGCTGGCAGGTGGCGTGGTGGTGAAGGGCACTGAACTCCCACATGGCCGACTAAGGTTCGAGTCCTGGACCTGTCTACTTTCTTTCATTCTTTCTCACTCTGTCCCTCTATGGTCAAATTAAAGTAAATAAATAAATAATTTTAAAAATAGGGGGAAAAATAAAGTAAGTGACTCTGGGCGCATGTGCGTGCGTGTCCAAGATCTAGGGAGGAGAGCAGAGGAAGGGATGGTGGCTGTGGCGTGGCCATTCCCCCTGGGGTGATCTCTTGCTTTCTCTCCACTGTCTCTGTCTCTCTCTGTCTTTCTCTCTCTGGCAAGCTCACAGCAAGCTCACGTGCCCTATGGCAAAAACCTCTACAGAAAAAAGTACGTAAGGGACCAGCAGGTGGCGTGGTGGTTAAGGCATAGGAAACTCCCACATGGCTGACCACGGTTCAAGTCTCAGACCTGGTGGCTCGCTTTCTCCCCCTTTCTTCCTTCTTGTA
>NW_006203494.1:144781-146080 GCF_000334495.1 Tupaia belangeri chinensis
CATAAACTCACGCTGGGCGCATGTCCGTGCGTGTCCAAGATCCCGAGAGGAGAATGGAGGAGAAGGGATTGTGGCGTGGCCATCCCCCATGTGGGGTGATTTCTCGCTTTCTGTCTCTCTGTCTCTCTCTGTCTTTGTCTTTCTGGCGAGCGCACATGCCTTATAGCAAAAAAAAAAAAAAAAATAGAACTCTCAAAAAAAAAGAATGAATAAATAAAGTTAAATAATTCTTTTTAAAAAAACAATGCTGCAATGAACATCTTTTCAAAAAGTACATAAATAAATCTAAAAAAAGAAACCCCAAACCCTGGCATCTGGCATCTTCACTTTGTATGACTTCAGGCAAAACCCTTCACTTTTGGGTCTCAGTCCCTGCCTGTGAGGTGGGAGGGGGTGGGTGGCCCGTCCTGGCCTCTGCCTGCTGGGGGCCATGCCTCACCGTGCCTAGTTGCTGAAGGGACCCTAGGCAGACAGCCACGCCAGGACACGTGTAACTACGCGTTATGACCTGAAGACGCCTCCTGTCGCTGGCCCATCCTGCGGCCCAGAAAGCACCGCAGAGGACGGCCGAGGGGAGGGTGGAGCGCAAGGGGCCAGCCGCCCAGTGGAGGCCAAGGGGCTGGATTCCATGTGGCCGCCCCGAGAGGAGTCCTGGGCCGATGATTTGAAAGCATGCCAGGCACATCTGTGTGTGCAAAGTCCAACAAGGAGGCGGGGGTGGAGCAGGGACTGTGCGTGACCGTTCCCCACGGGGCTGGACAGGAGCGTGCTCAAAAATCCCCAGAAACGAAATGGCGGGGGTTGTCCAGGGACCCAGGGCCGAGCCTGAAGGAGCCAGAGGACGTGGCTTAGCGGGTTCGCCGAGTGTGGAACACAAGACGTGGGTCCACCTGCCAGATGCGCACGGGGCTGTGGAGCAGCTGTGAGGCTGAGCCCTTGGGCGGCTCCAGGTCTGACTGGACCCTCCTGGGGTGTGCCGCTGACCGGCCGGCTCGCCTCCCTTCTGCCTCCCAGCCTCCCGGTCTCACTCTCACTCGCAGAATAAACAAGTAGTCGATGAACAAAGGCATGGACAGCTAACGTGGGGAGAGGGGACGGCTCCTCATAGACGCCTGAATGCCTTACCTGAGTCCCCGGGGAGAGCTAGCAGGGTGGCTGCTTCTGCAGGACGTGCTACTGCGGTGGGGCTGCAGCTGCGGAGTAGCTGGGGCTGGTCCTCATGGCCAACCTCAGCGCAAGTCCCAGGCCGGGCCACTTGAAAAACAGGCAGAGCACGTGTGCACGTGTACCCAAAACCCA
>NW_006203494.1:146121-146995 GCF_000334495.1 Tupaia belangeri chinensis
TTCCCCCCGGCCCCGTCCCGTCTCTCTCCAGTGAGTGCATGTGCTCTGTGGCAAAGATCTTGAAGAAAGACAAACAGACTCTGGAAAATGGAGAAGCTGGGAGACACCTGCCCAGCCGCACACTCAGGCTGTCGGGGGCTGGGGCACTGCGAGGCTGGGGGACAGCGGTGGTGGGTGGGGTGGGAGCTTCAGCTCTCTCCGTAGCACTCGCCACTGAAAAACACCACCCAGCCTAGTCAGGCGAAAAACTGCCCACAGGACCAGCAGTTGGCCTAATGGCCATGTCTCTGAACTCCCAGGTAGTCGACTGCAGTTTGAGCCCCAGACCCGGTGACTCACATCGGGCGCGTGTGCGTGCGTGCCCAAGATCCCAAGAGGAGCCATCCCCACTGGGGGGCAATTTATTGCTTTCTGGCTCTCTCTGTGTGTCTTTCTGGCAAGCCAACAAAAACCTACAGCAAAAACCTCTCAAAAAAAAAAAAATTACACAAAAAATTTCCCAACAAACCTCAACCCAGGGGCATGAGAATTAACACCCAGGGACCAGCAGGTGGCATGGTGGATAAGGTGCAGAACTCCCACATGGCAGACCACAGTTCAAGTCCTGACCTGGTGGCTTACTTTCTCACATTCTCTCTGTGTGTCTCTCTCTGGTCAAAATAAAATAAATGAATGAATGAATAAAATTAAAATTAGATAATTATTTTTTAAAAAAAGAATTACCTCCCAGGGCTCCTGCAGCCCACAAGAACAAAGCGACACCAGGAAAGGGCCCTGCTGGGAGGCCCTGCTGAGTGCAGTAAGGCACCTGGGGGTGGCTCTGCGACAAGGACATCCCTGTGTCGCGGTGGTGCCAGAAGAGCCTGGAAGAGCG
>NW_006203494.1:147026-147694 GCF_000334495.1 Tupaia belangeri chinensis
AGCCGGCAATTCGGTTACGGTGTGTACAGTCCTCGGCTTCTTGGTGCTGAACACGCACATGGCAAACGCGACAGCGCCGCCTGGCAGTGGTGTCCCGGAAGCCCACTTTTTCGGGGTGATTTTGCTATGAGAGCACGTGCTTGTGGGGGAGATGGTCAGAAGACAGGAAGCAAGAAGGCACCCCCGGGTCACAGCCCCGCCGCAGCCCTCTCTTCCGTTCTCCTCTCGGATTTTGGGCACGCACACACATGCCCTGGTGTTTATCAAGACACTGGGACCAGGACTTGAACGAAGCGTCGAGGATGTGGGATCCAGCGCCCCTAACCGCCACCACCGGCTGACCCGGAGGAATTTCCATTGGAACCGTCCAGAAGGCCAGGGCGCCCTAGGGTGGCACGGAGCTCCCAGTACGAGGGGCCGCGTGACCTGGACGGGCTCCCGCTGGCCCCGGGAGGGCCGCGTCTGCTCAGCCGGGCCATAGAAGGCGGCGCCCTGGTCCCCACGGGACACGCGGAATGGCTGCACCCCGGGGTCCAGCAGCCCTGGAAGTGGAGACGAGACAGCTTTCATCTGCTCGGAAAATGCCGAAGGTCCAGGCCAGACCTGGACGCTCTGAACCTCCGAGCCACGTGAGCAGCGAGACTGGGGCTGGGGCCCAGCGCCCCAGG
>NW_006203494.1:147943-155527 GCF_000334495.1 Tupaia belangeri chinensis
GGGCTCGTGTGGGCGGGGCCGGGGCGGGGCTCATGCGGGGTCGCGCGCTGCAGTGCACCCTGCTCAGTCTGCGCCCAGTGAGCCGCAGGGAGACCATGGAACCGGTACCGCTGCAGGACTTCGTGCGCGCCCTGGACCCCACCTCCCTCCCGCGTGTTCTGCGGGTCTGCTCGGGGGTTTACTTCGAGGGTGAGTGGGGCCGGGACCTCAGGCTTTCCCTGTGTGGAGGCCTGAGGGGCAGAGGTCCTGCGAGGGCGCTAGAAACCTGGGGACACTTGGACGCGGGTCCGAATCTCGGCATGGCCACTTCCTGAGCCGTGTGATTTGGAGCCACACTCAGCCCCTCTGGTCCTCGGCCTTACGTCTTGGAGTGGGGAACCGCTAAGCTGCCCCGCCGGTGGCAACGAGCAGCAGGCGCGTTCAGACTCAAGGCGGGCACCGCGGTCGCAGCGACGGAGCTGGGTGAGCCGTGACGCTCCGTGAGTGCCGGCCGGCCCGGCCCTGTGCGCTCCCTCTCCTCTCTCCCAGGGCGCCCTGGCCCACCTGGCCTTCTGCTGGAGCCGCGCTCGGCTCGCCTAACTCTTCCGCGCTCTGCGTCGGTCTTCTTCCTGCAGGGCGCCCTCCGGCTCTGCTCCTTGCGTGCTGCCACAGGGCAGAGACGGAGCGCAGCAGAGCAGGGTCCCGGCTATGGCCAGAAGGGCCAGCAACGGAGTGCACGGGAGCGAGGCGGAGCGGGGAGCCGAGATGTGGGGCGCAGGCTCTTTCCTTAGAGAGCAAAGGGCGCTCGGGCCGCCAGAGCACCCGGCTCCCCAGGACTGACACCACACCTTGGGGCTGCACAGACCGGCCTCACGGTGGGCTTCTCCACCTCCACGTGGGTCTCTGGGTCTGGGTACAGATTCGGACCCCCCGGGACTTCCTGCAGGCCTCCCAGGCCCCGGTCAGGGCCCTCTGTCCTGGGCTGGCCGTTCCTGCTGGTGTCACAATAGCTTGTTTCTTCATCCTGCCTGGCCTAGGCGGTGGGAGGGTGGGAAGGCGGAAGTCACGGGTCGTTGACTGGGGAGGAACCCCGGGGTGGGAGTGGGATGAGGGACTGTGGAGAGGGCGGTGGCCAAGCCGGTAGGGTGAGCAGGCAGGAGTCCCAGCCTTGGTAGCACCGGCTGGATGCTGCGTCAGGAAGGCTAGCCATGTAGAAGCACAGGTTCGATTCCCCGGCCATCCTGGAGAGCTGGGTGAGTGGGCGCCCTGCAGTCCCAGCAACTCTGGAGGCTGAGGCAGAAGGACCACGACATAGCCAGATCCTATTGAAGGACACCCTGTGTGCACACGCACACACACACATTCACACACGTTCACACATATGCTGCACGCACATGTGCACACACACGAAGCAGTTGACCTCGCCAAGGCGATGCCCTCAGGACCCCGGTTCTGCCGCCCGGTATGTCCCCGTCTCGGAGGCCACAGCCTCTCACAGGCTCAGTTTCCGTCCGGGGCAGGGAAGCTGTCGCACCGCACACTGCAAGGGCAGTTGTGAGCCCTAAATGCAGGGCGGCCTGAGGCTCTGAGCCCAGGCCAGGCGTGTCCCACTTGGAGCTGCTGTGACAGAGCAGAAGGTCCAGCCTGACGGTACAGGCAGCTCTGTGCTTAGTGACCCGTGTGCATCGTCCTGGGGGTGCTGTGAGGGCAGCCGGGCTGTCCTGGCCATGGGGTCAGGGCAGGGCGACCCCTGCATCGCCTGCCCCCTGCAGCTGGTGGAGCCGTGCCTGGCCAGCTGCTCTCCAGCCAGCACTGTGTCCTGCTGCGGCTCTGAAGCAGAGCTGCTGGGTGCCCAGACCACCCCACCCCGTTCCCTCCCTCTTCCCTTCAAACAACTATCATTAGAGGAAAGCCAGGTGTCGAGGGATGGAGGCCGAGGTCAGCTGGTGGCATGGTACAGCCAGCTCCACGCCTGCCTGGTCTGAGTCCCAGACCCAGTGACTTGCAAAAAGGCATGCTGGCCTGCGTGCGCATCCCAAAATCCGAAAAAGAGGGAGAAGCAGAGAAGGGATCGCGGCGTGACCGTCCCCCTCGGAGGGTGCTTTCTCACTGTCCCTCTGTCTCTCTGGCATGCACATGTGCCCTCTAGCAAATTAAAGAACAGAGGGCCGGGCCTGGCTCTCTGTGGCTCAGGATGTGGTCCAGAGCCGCCAACACAGCGGGTAGGAAGGGGTTTGGACGCAGTGTCCTTCACTCCCTGCTCAGGCGCAGGGCTCAGTTTGGGGCCATGGCAACATGAGACAGGACAGAGCCCGCACCAGTTAGGAACGTGCATGCCCCACGTCGAGAGAGGGCAAGCCGGGATTCCTGTGGCCCCAGGGCAGTGTAGGGGTCGCTGGGCAGGGAGGGTGGGCAGGACAGCGCAGAAGCGCAGTGGCCGAAGCGGGCTGGTCGGCCCAGGGCGTGGGCTGAGTGGGAAACCAAGTCCTGTCTCCACAGGCTCTGTGTACGAGGTCTGCGGGAGCGAGTGCTGCCTCTCCACAGGGGACCTGATCAAAGTGACCCAGGTCCGCCTCCAGAAGGTGGTCTGCGAGAAGCCGGGCACAGGCCAGACACTGGAGCTCAGCCCCAGCTTCCAGGGTAAGGTGGCCCTCCTGCTTCCGTGTGCCCGGCGCCCTCCAGGCCCCACGCGGCCGTCCTGGGCTTGCACACCAGGCACTATGTCCGCTCCTTCCTGGCATCGGGTTGGGATGCCCCAAAGCCATAGCACTCTGCCCGGTCAGCCTCCCGACCCTGTCTCCTGTGGTCAGGTCTGTCTGTGCCCAGCTCCGCATCTGCTCCTAGTCACTCTCCACACTCTGCTGAACGCGCATCCAGCCTGTGGGCCTGGGGGTGTACGAATGCAATTGACCAGGCTCAGCCCTCTCCAGCCTGGAGCTTCTGTTGGGGAGAGGAGGACACCAGTGGAAAAGAGCAACCTGCCTCGGGGTCTGGGAGGGCTTCCCGGAGGAGAGGGCACCTGAGCCAGGGGAAGGATCCCAGCTAGGGGGGTAGCCTGTGCTCCCTGGAGCTCACCTATTTAGGACGCATGCTGGTGGTGAACCAGGGCTGGCCCTAAAGCCAGAGAGTGCGTGGGAGGGGCGTGACTGGGAATTCAGCTGTGGCCATGGGGTAAGTTCTGCGGACCTCCCTGGATCTCAGCTTCCTCCTGCTCATGGGGGAAATTAGGCTTGAGGTGAGGATGAAGTGACTCCGGAGCACAGAGAACAGGTCAGGGACAAAAGCAGGTGCCCTGACAGCTCCGCCCGCTCGGTTACGTTCTCACGGCAGCTGGAGGGCGCACGTGCTCGGTTATGTTTCCAGGGGCCGCTGCAGGGCGCAGGTGCTCTCACAGCTGCTGCAAGGTGCAGGTGCTGGGTTATGCTCTCACCCGCCGCTGGAGGGCGCAGGGGCTTGTTACGTTCTCACAGCCGCTGGACGCCGGCAGGTGCTGCGTGGGTCACGTGGCAGCAGGTGGACGGGGTGCCGCCTCGGGGCTGCGTGGAGCGCTGGCCGACAGTTTGCTGTTCATCTGGAGAGCTTAGGAGTCTGTGAGACTTGATAACGTGGAAGTACTGTGTTTTATTTTGTACATTTCAAGGGCTTCATTTTATTTATTTAAAATAATTATTTTCTTCGTTCTTTTTGTTTTGTTTTGTTTTAACTGCCAGAGAGTATGTGCACGCTCCGGAAAGAGAGAGAGGGGAAGGGAGAGGGGAGCGAGCACCCAGTGGGTGTGGTCACTCGTGGCTCCTCCACTTCTCCACCCTGTCGGGATGTGGGGCATGCACGTACGTGTGCTGGTGCTTTTTCTTTACTTTTCTTTCAAAATAATTGTTTAGCTTTATTTATTATTATTATTTTAATTTGACCAGAGAAAGAGAGAGAGAAAGGAAAAGAGAAAGCCAACTACCAGATCTGGGACTCAAACCTCAGTCAGCCATGGGGAGACCAATGCCAACACCACCTGCCAGCCCCATGTGCTGGTGTTTTTTCAAGCTGCTGGGGCCAGGATTTGAACCATGAACAGTTATGCACTGCTAGGCTGCAGGGCTGGCCCCATTTTTATTTATTTATTATTTTAAAAAACTATTTAATGTTATTATTATTATTTTTCAATTAGTCATAGGGCACATACACTCACTAGAGGAGAGAGAGAGAAAGCAAGCCTCCAGGTCTGGGACTCGAACTGTGGTTGGCCTGTGGGAGTTCGGCAGCGGATGGCCCACACTGCTACCCCTTCTTGTCCATGATCCTGGAATTGTGAGCAAGCACACACATGTGCTGGCATGATATTTTAAGCCATCAGGTCGAGGACTCGAACTGCGGTCGGCCTCATGGGAGTCCAGCACCGTGCCCACTACCCCACCTGCTGGCTCACACGGGTGCCCCTCCTCAGCTCCGGCCTGCTGGCCCGGGTGCTCGTGGTGCCCAGGCATCTCGGGCTGGTTGTGCTGGGGACTTGAACCGCGACTGCCGTGTGGGCCCAGATTCTCCCGAGCGGAGCATCTCCAGTACGCCGTGGCCCTTGGTTTTTGTCGTTTGGTTTTCAGTTTGTGATAGGCCATGTGTGCTCTCGAGAGAAAGGGGAGAGTGAGAAAGCACCACTGGGGGCGGCCATGCTGCAGTCCCTTCTCTTCCATTCTCCTCTTGGGATTTTGGACACACACGCACACGCCTCACGTGTTTTACAAGCCTCTGGGTCCAGGACTTGAACTGTGCAATTTGTCCTGTGGGGTCCAGCCCTTAGCCACCTCTCTGCCTGGCTGGCCTTTTGGAATGATTTCGAGTTTACAGAGACTTCTGGAGCTCCTGTGGCACTCACCCAGGCTCTCTGTGTAGCTGTCATTGCGTTTGCTTTCTCTCTCTACATACATGTAAACATACACGTGTGTGCATACATGGATATTTGTGTACAGCTATATCACACGCCTTTTTTTAAACTTTTCTTTTTTTAGAATATTTATTTTATTTTATTTATTCATTCATTTTATTTAATTTGACCAGGGAGAGACAGACACAGAGAGAGAGAAGAGAGAGAGCAAGCCACCAGGTCCAGGACTCGAACCATGGTTGGCCATGTGGGAGTGTCCAGTGCCTTAACCACTACACCACCGACTGGTCCCCTATCACACACCTTTAAAAAAAAGAATGAGTTGCTTTATTTATTCTTCTTCTTCAGTTTGACCAGAGAGAGAGAGGGAGAAAGCAAGCCAGCAGGTCCAGGACTCAAACTGCAGTCAGCCATGTGGGAGTCCAGTGCCTTAACTACCAGGGCCTCCTGCCAGCCCTCACGTCTTTTCTGACCCATCTGAGAGCAGACGGCAGGTGTGGTGCCCTTCACATCTGATGTCTCCCCGGACAGTGTTGGGTCTGTCCCTAGAACAAGGACCGTCACTCACATGCCGCCGCTCAGCGGTCGCACTGGGACACTTGCTCTGGTTCAGTGGCACGTCGGACCTGCTGTCCCAGGAGTGGCCTTCCTAGTGGGTCCCCCGCCCGCCAGTCCCGTCCCCAGACACATCGTGCTCGATCGCTCTGCTCCCTTAGGTGGGGACAGCCCTTCGCTCAGCCCTGACGCCCGCATTGCAGAAGTCCCCACACATGTCCGGGATGGCCAGTCTGGGGGTGCAGGGGACCGGGGAGCAGCTGCATGCAGTTGAGGGTGCTTCCCTGAGGGGGGGCTGCTTGGCAGGGGGCGTTTAGGCCGTGGTGCAGGAAGGCGACCGGGGCTGTGGGGAGCAGTGGGTGGCCGCTGTCGGCTGACAGGACGGGGTAGTCAGAGGTCGCTGTGGCCAGCAGCTCCTGGGGCGTGGCTTGGGGTGGCGGAGAGGACAGTGCGGGGTGGGTTGGAGTCCTGGGAGGCTCCAGAGGAGGAGAGGGTGGCCGCAGGAGAGGCAGGCAGGTCAGGGCAGGACCTGGGAGTCATCAGCATGCCTGTCGAGGTCCCCGTGCTGTCCGCTGTGTCCCAGGCCACAGTCCTCCGCATCTTAGCTGGACTGTCCACTCTCTGCCTGCTGTCCCTCAGCCCACTGTCCATGTGCAGCTGTCCGTGACACCTGTCCTTGGGGACCCTGGCTGGCCCAGGGCCCGTCCCCGGCGGCTAGTGACTGCCCCGTACCCACAGGCTCCTTCAGCCCCCTGCCCAGCCCCACGGGCTACAGGACCCTGGAGGAACTGGTCTCTGCGGCCGCTCGGAGCCCCCTGCAGCCGCCCCTGTACTTCACGTCGGCCCGCGACCTCACCACGGAGGCCGGGGCCGTGCCCAAGGACCAGCCCCTCAGGCTTGAGGCCGTGGAAGTGAGACTCGGCTCGCCCTGCGCCCGCTGCGTCCTGGATGCGGGATCCCAGCCGGTCACCCTGCACCTGCCGCTGTCCCAGAAGGGGCCCTTCTGGAAGTGGGAGCCCCGCGGCCCTCGAACCCTGCTGGAGGCCCTGCAGGAACCGGATCTAAAGGAGCTCACCTTCACCTGCCCCACCCTGCCCTGGAGCTCCCTGGCCCTGAGGCCCCAGTACGAGATCCAAGCCATCATGCACAGTGAGTCCCGGCGTGTGGACGGGGCAGAATGAAGCTGCCAGATGCGTGGGCGAGGCGAGACAGGAGACGGGCACTGGGAGAGCATGAGGGAGGTCCCATGTGCGTAATGGAATTGGGCCACCTCGGTCCCGAGCTAGGCAGTGCGGAGGCGGTCTCAAAATGAAGACTTGGGCACCAGCAGTTGGCGTAATGGCTATGTCACTGGACTCCCACGTATTCGACCATGGTTCGAGTCCCGGACCTGGTGGCTTAAAACTCACACCAGGAGCGTGTGCATGTGTGCCCAAAATCCCAAGAGGAGAATGGAGGAGAAGGGATTGTGGCGTGGCCATCCCCCCGGGGGGTGATTTCTCGCTTCCTGTCTTCGGCGAGGGCCACTTCCCCCCCCCCAAAAAAAAAAACAAAAAACTCTCCAAAAAAAATGAAGACTTGGCGAGCCGCTGGAGACACGCCTTCCCTGACCGGGGAGAGCAGACTGCCCACGGGTCCCGTGTGAGTGACGGGGACACTATCGGAGCAATGCCACCAGTCACGGGTTAGTCCCTGGGACATTCCTCGGGGCTGACCGGCAGGGCGGGAGGACGCCAGGCTTGGTGGCTTGCTTTCTTACTTTCTCTCTCTCTCACTCTAAACCTCTATGGTCAAATTAAAATAAATACATAAAGTTAAATTTAAAAAAAATATATATATTTTTTACTATAGGGCGCGTGCACTCGCCAGACAGACAGAGAGAGACATAGAGACAGAAAGCGAGAAATCACCCCCCATGGGGGATGGTCACGCCGCAATCTCTTCTCCTCCATTCTCCTCTCGGGATCTTGGGCACACCGCGCCCGGTGTGAGTTTTAAGCCACCGGGTCCGGGACGTGAACCACAGTCGACTACGTGGGAGTCCAGCGACATAGCCATTACGCTAACTGCTGGTTCCCAAAAAAATATTTTTTGAGAGGTTTTTGCTATAGGATGCATGCACTCACCAGAAAGACAGAGACAGAGAGACAGAAAGCGAGAAATCACCCCCCAGAGGG
>NW_006203494.1:155860-156584 GCF_000334495.1 Tupaia belangeri chinensis
CTTCTCCATTCTCCTCTCGGGATCTTGGGCATGTACGCACACGTGCCCAGCGTGAGTTTTAAGCCACCGGGTCCGGGACACGAACCGCGGTCGACTACGTGGGAGTCCAGCGACATAGCCATTACGCTAACTGCTGGTTCCCTAAAATAATTCTTTTAAAAAAAAAGTTGATGGGGGGAAAAAAGAGCTATTTTATTTAACTTTATTTATGTATTTATTATTTGAACAGAAAGGGACAGAGTAAGAGAGAGAGAAAGTGAGAAAGCAAGCCGCTAGGTCCAGGACTCGAACCACCATTGGTCATGTGGGAATCCAGCCCCTTAACCACCACGCCACCTGCTGGCACCGTACAGTTCCCATTTCCTAAATGTGTGGCGCTCATTTGGAAGCGCGGCAGAATGCAGAGCCCGGCGGGGACCGCGTATTAGAGAAGGAGCGCCCCCAGCCCGCCCACCGCCCTGCCTCCATGCCTCCCTGCCTCCCTCCCGCAGTGCGCAGGAGCCTGGTGCGGATCCCCTCGAGCCTGGAGGTGGACGTGGAGGACGTCACGGCCTCCTCGCAGCACGTGGCCTTCATCCGGCCGCTGCAGCTCAGCGAGGTGCTGGCCCGCGGCGGCCCCTTCCCGCTGCACGCCGAGATCCTGGAGGCGCCCGACGGCCCGCCCTGCTTCTGCAGCCCCTGGGCCCGCTCGCTGCGCAGAGGCCAGGGGCTGGGCCCTCGCGGG
>NW_006203494.1:156977-157206 GCF_000334495.1 Tupaia belangeri chinensis
GCGCGTCTGCCTCGCGGGGGGCTTCGTGGAGGAGGTGACCGACGGCCAGCGCTACAGCCTGGCCGACCTGGCCGCCCAGTTCTCGCTGCCCTGCGAGGTCAAGGTGGTGGCCAAGGACGCCAGCCTCCCCGCCGACCCCTTGGCCGCCTTCCCGGGCCTGCGGCTGGAGGAGAAGATCACAGAGCCCTTCTTGGTGGCCAGCCTGGACTCCGAGCCGGGGACGGGCTTC
>NW_006203494.1:157352-161576 GCF_000334495.1 Tupaia belangeri chinensis
CCGAACGCCAGGTAGGCGGCGCCCCCTTCCGCCGCGTCCCTCCCCCGGCCTGGCCCTGCGGGGTGAGCCGCCTGCCGGGTGAGCCGCTCGACCCGCACCGGTCGGGGCGCGGGCCTCCCAGGCCGCCTCATTCCTGGCCCATTAAAAGAGCCGGTCCCAACAGTTAGCGTAAGGGCTATGTCACTGGACTCCCATGTAGTCGACCGTGGTTCGCGTCCCGGACCCGGCGGCTTAAACTCACGCCCGGCGTGTGTGCGTGCGTGCCCAAGATCCCGAGAGGAGAATGGAGGGGGAGGGATGGCGGTGGGGAGAAGGGATTGCGGTGTGGCCATCCCCCCTGGGGGGTGATTTCTCGCTTTCTGTCTCTCTATCTCTCTCTGTCGCGCACGTGCCCTATAGCAAAAACTTCTCCAAAAAAAAAAAAAGCCGGTCCCGAATAAGGCAGGACTTGCACACGTGGGACCTGTGGGACCACGCGCGCTGCACACCTGTACACATGCACCTGCACGCACAGAAGTCCGTAAACTAACGAGCGTGTCCTGTGGGAGCCTGAGACTGGCATGTGGCATGATGAGGGGAGGTCGTGGGTGGTGGTGTGAGGGTCCTAAGAGAGCAGGGGGAGGTCTCAGCCCTGGGTTGGTGTCCGGCGTCCCTCTCAGAGGAAGGCGGGCCCAGCACCTGGGGGTGCAGGGACCCTGGTTGCAGCCTGCTGCCTGAGGGAGCAGCACGGGGTGTGGAGCCAGCACCTCGGAGGCCGGCTGTGGTCTGGGTGTGACGTGGCCCCGCGGTGGCCCTGTGCAAGGTGGGACACGGCGCAGCCGTCCTCACCCACCCAGGAGAGCCCGAGCATTCTGGGTCAGGGAACGGCCTTCCCTGACCTGGTCTGGGCTCCGAGTCTGTGTCCTGGACTTCACCGCTGGCTCAGGGGGCCACTTTCTCCAGCAGCACCCCCAGCTGCCCCAGCCCAAGGCCCAGGACGGC
This sequence comes from Tupaia belangeri chinensis, assembly GCF_000334495.1. Taxonomy (NCBI): domain Eukaryota; kingdom Metazoa; phylum Chordata; class Mammalia; order Scandentia; family Tupaiidae; genus Tupaia; species Tupaia belangeri. Next base: position 158,334 of record NW_006203494.1, read on the forward strand.
GCCCTGTACAGCACGGTCCCTGCCCTCCTGCAGGACCCCCGGCCCACGCGGCCCACAGTGCAGGACCCAGGTGAGTTCCGGCCGGCCACCACCCCCGGCGCTCTCTTGGCCTTGGACGGGCCTGCGCCCCGAACAGTCTGCCAGACAGGCCTGCATGGGGCGGTTTTGTGGGCTGTCCCTGTCTCTCCCGGGGACCACAGAGCCCACGGCAGGGGCCGGGCGCAGAGTTGACAGACGTGGTTTCCGGACCCCTCCTTCCTGTGCGGAAGGGGACACGGCCCAGCGGGAAGGAACTTGCCTAACACGGAAGGTCCTGTCTTGGGCTCTTACAGACGACGTCGGACACGACTATGAAGAAATACTCGAGGACTTCCAGAAAATCGAGGCTCCTCGACTGTGGCCTCTTGGGGGACCCAGGACAGCGGTCCCCACAGACCTCGGGCAGGGCCTCCCAGAGGTCGGGCTGCAGACGGAGCAGCGCTGCGGGCCGTGGGGGACACCGCCTCGGCCTACCCGGCTGGAGCATCCTCCACCTGGACCTGGCACCCCCGCGCAGAGGGCCCAGCCGTTCTCAGTCCTGCCGCCCCCAGAGGCAGCCGGCCCGAGGGCAGTGCAGGGCGCACGGCCTCTCGGAAAGGAGGCAGTCCCTCTCCCGACCGCATGGCCCTGAGCCCACCCACCCGCGCTCGGGGCCCACAGCCTGGGCGCCGTCCTGCTGGACCAGCACGCGGAGTGGGAGCTCGGTTTCCAGGGCGGAACTCCGAGCTGGAGGTGAGACCAGGAGGCACCCCAGTATCGGCCCTCCGAGTGGGGGCGCTGCAAAAGCCCGGCCGGTCACTGGTGCTGCCCGGACGGACGGCCATGAGCGGCACCGGGCTCCGTGCAGGTGGTGACGCGGCCGTCTGCAGGCCCGCTCGCATCCCTCGCTGCTGAGGTGGACGGTGGCTCTGGTGCTCAGGCGCGGCGTGGGGTTAATGGTGCTGGACTCCCCTGTGGCCGACCACGGCTTGGGTCCCGGACCTGGCAGCTTGCTTTCTCAATTTCTCTCTCTCCCTCTCTTTCTCTTTCTGGTCAAATTTTAAAATAAATAAAAGTTAAATAGAGTTAAAATTTTTTTTGTCTCTCATCAGAGATGGGGCAAGAGTTGGGACATCCTCAGGGTCACATCATGAGGCAGCACCTGCCCCCAGACCTCTGCCAGCCAGTCAGACCCTGGCATGTGCCCAACTGGCCTTTTGTGGTTCCCCCTGGGATCTGAACCATGGCGGCCGCGTGGTTTCAGGCACTGCAGGTCGGGGGGCTGCTGCCTGCACCACCCACCAGGGCTGGGCCGGCCGGGGCGCCTTGGGCCGGCGAGCTGCGGCCCTCGCACAAGACGTGGGGGGACAACAAGGCAGGCCCGCCCTGAAGCACTCAGCGGGCATCCGTGTGGCCGTCGCCCACCCAGATCCAAGCCCAGCCCCTCCACGCCGCCGCACTGTCTCCTATGTCTGAAACACAGTGGTGCCCTGTGTTCCCAGGCCCCCGTGGGTGCTGGGACAGCCGCCCTGACCCCAGGACGTGCACCAGGATGAAGTGCAATCCACAGCTCGGCACAGCAGGGACAAGAATGCCAACTGCAGCGGTGTGGACCTGCTGTGAGGCCACTGGGTGACCCCAGGCACCAGGCAGGCAGGCGTGGATCTGGGACAGGGTGGTCCCGCCCCGGGGCAGCTGCGAGCCCATCGCATCACTCTGGGCTGTCACGCGCTCGTGCCCCAGGGTCCCGTCTCTGGACAGCGGCTCGACAGCAGATCCGGCGGGTTTGGCAGTCGCCCTTAGCCACGGTTCACTTCCTGCGAGGAGGCCACGCTCGGGCACCATCTCCAGGCTGAGGACAGAGCTGACTGGCCCAGGGCGGCAGTGACAAGCCAGTAAAACCATATCCCTTTTGGGGACCCGGTCATGGCATCTGGCCGGGGCTGGGGCGGTCACAGCTGCGAGCAGCCTGGCCAGCGGAGGTGGGTGCCACAGCGGCCAGGTGGGCTCCGGGCAGGCGCCCCGGCACTGCCCGGCCCAGGGACAGCCCCGGGGCCGCTGGGGAGAGGATGGCCCTCGGCATCCCATGTAAACGCCTGTGGCCTCCCCAAGTGGCCTTCGGATCTGCACCCAACAGTGAGGCAAGAGGCAACTGTGCCTTGGGGCAGGGGCAGGAGAGGAGCAGCAGCTCTTAAACAGCCAAGGGGCAAAGGAGGCAGCTTTGGAGCAGCTGAAGGCCATCGTGGGGGCAGGCCTGGAGGCCGCGGGGTCCTTTTCTGAGAGGAGGCCGAAGGGCAGAGGGCGTGTGTGATGGGGTCGTGCGTCTGCCCCAGGACTCGGTGCTACGATGGCTGAGGACAGACCCTTGGTGTGCTTCTGTTTTCTGCACCTCTGAATAAGCCCTTGCAGGGGAGAGGGTGGGCGAGGATGGGGTCTGGGCCCCTGCTGTGATGTCCACGCGGGGCTGCTGGGCAGCAGTCATAGTGCGCCTTCACAGCCCTCACCTCTACAACACGGGATGTAAACAGCTGCTAAACAAGCAGGGATTGTGAAGCCTGCCCAAATTTACCAACTTTTATATTTCCAACTGTATTTCTTTTAAATAATTATTTTTTAATTTAACTTTATTTATTATTATCATCATTTTCCAGTTTGACCAGAGAGAGACAGAGAGAGAGGGAAAATGAGAAAGCAAGGAACCAGGTCTGGGACTTGAACCGTGGTCAGCCGTGTGGGAGTCCAGCTCCTTAACCACCACACCATCTGCCGGCCCCTCCAACTGCGTTTCAAAAACCTTATTATTTTTCAGTTTGCTATAGGACAGGTGTCCTCATCAGAGACAGGAAGAGGAAGTGAGAAAGCAAGCCACTTGGTCTGGGACTTGAACCATGAGAGTCCAGCATCCTAACCACATGCCACCTGCTGGCCCCTCCAGCTGTATTTTTTAAATAATTATTTTACTTCTGGGACCAGCAGTTGGCATAATGGCTGTCACTGGAATCCCATGTAGTCAACCATAGTTCAAGTCCCGGGCCCGGTGGTTAAACTCATGCCAGGCGTGTGTGCCTGTGTGCCCAAGATCCCGAGAGGAGAATGGAGAAGGGCGTGGCCACCCCCCCCCCGGGGGTGCCTTCTTGCTTGCTTTCTCGCTGTCTTTCTGGCGAGCTCACACACCCTATAGCAAAACCCCCCCCAAAATTTACTTCCATTTGTTGTTATTATTAT
>NW_006203494.1:161708-166963 GCF_000334495.1 Tupaia belangeri chinensis
CTCACGCCGGGTGCGTGTGCGCCCAAGATCCCGAGAGGAGAATAGAGAAGGGACTGCGGCGTGACCATCCACCCTGGGGGGTGATTTCTCGCTTTCTGTCTCTCTCTGTCTGGCAAGCGCACGCGCCCTATAGCGAAACTTCTCCAAAAAAAAAAAAACACGCCTGGGGGACCAGCACATGGTGTAATGGTTGTATCACTGGACTCCCAGTCAACTGCGGTTCGAGTCCTTGACCTGATGGCTTAAACCTCACACTGGGCACGTGTGTGTACATGCCCAATATCCTGAGAGAATGGAGAAGGGATTGCGGTGTGGCCATCCCCCCGGGGGGTCATTTACTGCTTTATGCCTTTGTCTCTGTCTCTCTGGCAAGCACAGGCATCCTATAGCAAATCTCCCTTAAAAAAAAAAAAAACCACAGCCTGGGGGGTGCCAGCAGGTGGCATGGTGGCGAAGTTGCTGGACTCCTACCCAGTTGACTGAATCCTGGACCCTGCACCCCACAAATCACACTGGGTGTGTGCACACATGTGCCGTCCTTCTGGGGGATTTCTCACTCTGGTGCAGACACCAAACTCCCACCCCACAGAAAGCGTCTTCACCCCCTTTAGACTTCACTGTACTGGCCTTTCTCTAGTTCGGCTCGGTATTCTCCCAGGAGGCTCCTTCGCAGCTGTATGGCCAGGGAACTTCCCACCAGCAGCCTGACGCTGGGAGGGCTCCGAACTGCCCTGTGGCCGCCCCTGCCCCTCAGTGCCGCTCCCGGGAGTGCCTGTTGGGCCACAGGGGCGCGGGCAGAGTGGGATCCAGCCCTAGAGGCCGCTTTCACTGCCCAGGGGCACTCGGCAACCACACACACCTGACGCAGACGTGCCCAGGGACTACGGGGTGTGAACCAGCGGGTCTTGTAGGCCATCCTTTTTGCTTTATGTCCCTACTGTGTGACCCATGGGCTAAAACAGTGGGTATTTTTAAATTTATTCATTCATTTAATTTGACCAGAGACAGACAAAGTGAGAAAGCAAGCCACCAGGGCCAGGATTTGAACCATGGTCAGACACGTGGGAGTGTCCAGAGCCTTAACCACCATGCCACCTGCTGGTCCCCATCAGTGGGTATTTTTTTTTAAAAAAAGATTTTATCTAACTTTTATTTAACTTGACCCTCAAGGGTCAGAGTGAGAGAAAAAGCCACCAGGTCTGGGACTTGAACCACACCATGTGCCAGCCCCAATGGGTATTTGACAATTTTGACAGAAGGTGTGTGCAGTCACTAGGGGGAGAAAGCACCCCACAGGAAATGGGCCCTCCTCAGCATTTCTGGCACACATGTGCCTCCTCCCCGCCCCCCCAGGGTGATTTCTCCCTCTCTGTCTCGTCACTCTGACAAGCAAACGTCCCCTACACCAAAAACCTCTCAAAAGAAAAAAAGAGGGAACCAGCAGTTAGCGTAATGGGTATGTCGCTGGACTCCCACGTAGTCAACCTTGTTTTACGTCCTGGACCCAGTGGCTTAAAATTCACACCGGGCGCATGTGTGTGCCCAAGATCCTGAGAGAATGGAGAAGTGATTGCTGTGTGACCATCCCCCCGGGGGGGTGATTTCTCGTTTTCTGTCTCTATGTCTCTGTCTGGCAAGCGCATGCACCTTATAGCGAAAATCTCTCCAAAAAAAAAAGGGGGGGAGGGTCTGGCAGCTCCTTGTCCTGCCTGCCAAATGACCTTGCAGGGGACATCCTGGGGTCGAGTCATGCATTTGCATGGCTCTCTGGAGCCCACAGAATCAGGCAGACGCTGCTCCTGCTCCTGGCAGCATGGAGGGAGCCCCACCGCTGCGCTTCCGTGTACTGTGGTAAGTTACAGCACTCAGACTTATTTGCATAGACTTCATCAACTTTGTCTCAGAATTGCTTCTTCTATTCAAGCACTTCATTTCCGAAGTCGTCAGAAACACCTGTGAACTTGCTTTCCCACAGGAGACGGGGCTGACTAGCTTGACCAAAAATGGCACGAGCGTCCGGACAGCGTCTGGAGGACGCACACCGGGTCCTCGGTAACCCGTTAACGGCAGCACCAGATGCCATACAGGTCTTCTCATCAACCTGCCAACAAGCCGAGGTGGTGACAAGGCTGTCTCTTCATAAAGGAAGGCAGGCGGCTCTGCGAGGACCCTGGCCTCCGCCGCACCCCCCCACCCCCGCCACAGAGCACGCGCACGCTGGGACAGTGCTGCTTTATTAGACGCGACACAGTTAACAGCTGTCCTCCGCTGCCAGGCCACCACTCAACCCCGTCCACAGACGGGCTGTGGCAGCGGCCATGTCAAGGGAAGTGCACTCCTAAAAGTGGCCACGTCTCCGATGGCAACCAAGGCAGGCGGCGACCACCCGCTCTGTGGCTGCAGCCCACCTGCCGGCTCGTCTGGCCAGCCTTGGGCACCCTCGGGCTGTCCAGCCCGTCTCCCGGGGCTGTAACTGCTTCTGTGTAACTCGGGAACACCCCCATCCCTGTCAAGTGCCCATCTGGCTGCGATGTGAACAGACAGGCAGTGAGTTTTAAGCAGCAGCCAGCTGAGACCCTTCCCGGCAGAAGCCTGCTTCCGAGACGCCAACTGGCCAAACACGCACAGCGCAGAGCATAAGGCAGGTCGGGCAGGGAGCTCTGTGGACCCAACAGGCCGAGCTACTCGGCGTCTGTGGATTTAAAATGATCGTCATCCACCGTGGAATAGATGTGTCCTTCGTTGCTAAGAAAATCCACAGCTTGCCTAGAAGAACAGGAGGAGAAAACAGGCTCATTTTCAAACCAATGCAAAGGAAGGAGACGGCCTCTGGGTAAGGCCAAGTAACTATCTCCTCGCTTTCCTTGGAGTTAAGAACTCAGACAAGGGGCCAGCCGATGGCATAGCAGTTATGTCACTGCACTCCCACAAGGACGACCATGGTTTGCATCCTGAACCTGGTGGCTTGAAACTCATGCCTGGCACGTGTGCATGCGTACCCAAGATACCAGGAGAACGGATTACGGCGTGGTCATGCCCCCAACCCCTGGGGATGATTTCTCACTTTCCCTCTCATGGTCTCTCTCTCTGGCAAGCGTACTTGTCCTAAGGCAAAAACGTTTTAAAAAAAGTATTATTTATTGGGAGCAGCAGTTAGCGCAATGACTATGTCATTAGACTCCCATGTAGTCGACTGTGGTTTGAGTCCCGGCCCTGGTGGCTTAAACTCATGTCGGGCATGTGTGCGTGCCCAAGATTCCCGAGAGGACAATGGAGGAGAAGGGATTGCGGTGTGACCATCCTTCCTGGGGGGTGATTTCTCGCTTTCTGTCTCTCTCTGTCTTTCTGGTGAGTGCACATATCCTATAGTAAAAACCTCTCAAAAAACAAAACTAGTATTATTTCACGCCGGGCGAGTGTGCGTGCGTGCCCAAGATTCCCGAGAGGACAATGGAGGAGAAGGGATTGCGGTGTGACCATCCTTCCTGGGGGGTGATTTCTCGCTTTCTGTCTCTGTCTCTCTCTGGCGAGCGCACACGCCCTATAGCGAAAACCTCTCAAAAAAAAAAAAAAAAAGAATTATTTATTTATTTATCCATTCATTTATTTTAATTTGACCAGACAGAGACACAGAGAGGGAAAGTGAGAAAACAAGCCACCAGGCCCAAGACTTGAACCATGGTTGGCCACTGCCTTAACTACCATGCCACCTGCTGGCCCAGCAAAAACCGCTTAAAAAAAAAAAAAACCACAAAACAAAACAAAAACCCACAGCCACGTGCACATAGAAGGCTCTTGCAAGTCCAGTAAAACCGCATAGCCGAGACCTGTGGAGCAGAGGGCCAGCAGGGCTGCCCAGAATCCCCTTCCCATTATCTAACAGAAAAACAGGCCCCACTACTTCCTGACTTGCTAAAAGGGCACCTGCCAGAGAGTCAGTGGGGAGAGGGAAAAGGGTCCCCGTGGGGCAAGGCCATGTGCAATTGCTTCTCCATTTCTCCTCCTGCTGGGATTTGGGGCAAGCATGCATAGACGTCCAATTTTTAAGCCTCCAGGGCAAGGACTCGAACCGTGGTCTGCTGTGTAGAATCTGGCTCCCTTAACAATGACGCTACAGGGTCAGCCCAGGGCCCCACTTTAAGGCCAGACGAAGGAAAGTCAAACAAGGATCTAAAGCTGTAGTCCTGGGTGCATGTGAAATCGAGTGTAGACTGCTGTGCTTACAAGCCCCCCACCCCAAGCATACACTGAGACCTTCTCACGCTCCCCGGGAAGTCGAGTCGCAGGAAGCGAAAGAGAGGCCTTCTGGAACAGCGTGGTGCCTTTGGGCCCTTGAGCAGCCGCAGGGTCAGAGCAGCCACGCCACGAGGCATAGCACCTAAGCGACAGCTGCTCACTATCACAGAGGCTCTGAAACACCGACTTCGCGCTCGTCTTATGAGACAGGAAGTGGAATTTGACCTAAGCATTTCTCTGAGCCCAGAAACCAGTCGATTTGCAGTAAGCACAGCTCTCACAAGCGCCGCTGCACCCTGGCAGCTGCAGCCGAAGATGGGCAGGGCAAGGGTGCAGAGGAACGGACCGTGTCATGGCTGCAGGTCCAGATGGCCCGGGGCACACATCCACAGTGGGGACAGTAAAGCCTCGAGGGACATACACCTGAGGGCCAGGAGCCAGGGGCTTCACTCCTCTAGGCTGACTCCCGTGAGGCCCTGGGTTAGAGCCGGGTTGAGGCCCCCCGGACGCACGCCTGCCGGCTGGACACCCAGTGCTGGCCGCCAGCCTGTGAGCACCGCCCTCTTTCCCAGGGCGGATCGGCTCCCCTCCTGCCAGGCAGGTTGCCGTCTGCAGCTTCACCCTGCTTCCTCGGGAGTCAGCAGGAGGGGAGCTGGCCCTCACAGTTCTGGGCCCTGCTCACAGATAGCAAATACTCACTTGATGGAGGCCACAGACATGTGTCGGAGCTGGCTCTTGAGATCCTGAAAGTTCAACCCTTCGGGTCTTGGGCAAGCCTTAATCAAACTCAGCACCTGCAGATTCAGATTAGAAAGATTTTAGCACCTACCATGAATCAACTCTCCTTCGCAAACCTCAGTCTCTTTAAAAAAAAAAAAATTACCATTTTTTAATTTGCTATAAGGCACATGCAATCACTGGGGAGGGGGAGAGAAGGGGAGAAGGGGGAATGGGAGAGGGGGAGGGGGGGAAGGAGGGGAGGGAGACAGACAGCAGCTCTGGGGCTCCGAACACAGCTA
>NW_006203494.1:168154-169939 GCF_000334495.1 Tupaia belangeri chinensis
GCCCCCCCCCAGCCTGTGAGCACCGCCCTCTTTCCCAGGGCGGATCGGCTCCCCTCCTGCCAGGCAGGTTGCCGTCTGCAGCTTCACCCTGCTTCCTCGGGAGTCAGCAGGAGGGGAGCTGGCCCTCACAGTTCTGGGCCCTGCTCACAGATAGCAAATACTCACTTGATGGAGGCCACAGACATGTGTCGGAGCTGGCTCTTGAGATCCTGAAAGTTCAACCCTTCGGGTCTTGGGCAAGCCTTAATCAAACTCAGCACCTGCAGATTCAGATTAGAAAGATTTTAGCACCTACCATGAATCAACTCTCCTTCGCAAACCTCAGTCTCTTTAAAAAAAAAAAAATTACCATTTTTTAATTTGCTATAAGGCACAGGCAATCACTGGGGAGGGGGAGAGAAGGGGAGAAGGGGGAATGGGAGAGGGGGAGGGGGGGAAGGAGGGGAGGGAGACAGACAGCAGCTCTGGGGCTCCAACCACAGCTTTGTGGAATCCAGTGGCTTAACCACACCACCTGCCACTCGGGCCCCTTTGTCCTTTTGGAGAAGGAAACAGGCTGGGTGCTTAGCCTTGGGGCATGAAGCCGTGACTTGACTGTGGTCTGGGCCGGCTGTGGGCCGGTCTGGGCCAGCTATGGGCAGCCTTCTAGAGCCACATGGGGTCAGTCCATTACCTGGTTCTGGGCCACTGTGAGGCCGTTGGCTGGCAGGAAGCTGTCCCCGCCGAAGGCCCCTGCTTCTCCCATTCCTGGCTGGCTGGCTGCTGCTCTCCCTGCTGCGGGCTGCATCGAGAAGAAATTTGGGGAGGTGAGGAGAGCCGAGTCGGACAGAGCCCTGGGCGCTCCCCAAGGAATGGCTCATAGGAAGAGCCTGCTATGTCTGAGGAGCCTTACAGAAAGGCAGACTACAGGGAGAGGAAAGGGGACGTTCCCACCACCCTCTGTCCTTTCTTACCGTCAAATTTCTTAAAATAGCCTCTACTCACACTTCTCGTTTCCCTCCTCTGTGGCTCCAGAGCCCAATACGACCTGGCCTCTCCCCACATGCTGGGAAACTGCCAAAGTCGCAAGTGCCCTTTCTTGTTTTTCAATTTTAGAACTATTTATTTAATTCTGTTTATTCATTCATTCATTTTAATTTGACCAGTGAGAAACACAGAGCGAGAGAGAGGGAAAGTAAGAAAGCAAGCTGCCAGGTCCAGGGCTTGAACCGTGGTCAACCATGTGGGAGGTTCAGCACCTTAATCACAACGCCACCTGCTGGTCCCCGCCTTTTCTTTTTTCTTTTTCTTTTTTTTCCCAATTTATTTATTTGCATTCATTCACTGTAAATCATTACAGCATACAAAATGAGATTTTTAATACAGAGTACACTGTATATTATCTCAGTCAAGCACATCAACAAACATGTTATTCTTAGCAAATGATCTTCCATTTCTTGTTTTCTGTATGTTTTGCTTTTTCTCCCCCATCCTTGGTTCCCTATCTCTTACCCTCTGCCACCTCCTGTTCTCCTCCCACACTGTCTCTGTTATCTATGTTTGCTTTCTATACCATTTTCCCCCCACATTTTATTGAATCACCAAAGACCCTAATCAATCCGAATACCCTCCTAGCAAACACATGTGACACACACATTTCCATGAACACAAGTCTAACTTTACGCATCCTATAAAGTAGCACCTAACTGGGGCTACATATCCTACTGCAGTGATTGAATAGATATATTTTTTGTTTTCCTGAAACTTTTTTTTGTAACTCAATTTACATTCCTTCCCTAAGCATCA
>NW_006203494.1:170829-172567 GCF_000334495.1 Tupaia belangeri chinensis
TTTTTCTAGGCCAGCCATTTTTTCCTCTACATCTGAGATTCTATTTTCTGAATGATCTAGTCTGCTTTTAATACTTTCCAGGGAGATTTTTACTTCTTGTATTATAGACTTCATCTCTAGCAGTTCCGTTTGAGTCTTTTGTAAAGTGTGTAATTCCACTTTTAGATCTTGCAGGAATTTCCTCATCTCTTGGAACTCGTCAATTTCTTTCTCCTTTCTCTTTAGCAGTTCATTATCTCTCTTCTCTTCCATCTCTGTTAGCTTAGACATTATGAATGATCTGAATTCCTTATCAGACATTTCCATGATTTTAGAGTTACTCTTTTCCCTAGGAGGAGAGGTATTTTCTTGTTTTCCCATATTTCTCGTGATCCGGCGGTGATTTCTTGTCATCTGATGAATGTTGTCTTTCTTTCAAATTCTTGAGGTTCAGCCTTAATGTTCAGGAGCAAGCAGACAGAGGTGATCCAGAATCTTTCTGCTGTTCTATTGTGCTTGCGCTAGCTCGTTTGTTGGAGGCTGAATTATTAGTAGAAAATCTTCATTCCCTTAAAAATCTAGTTCACAGTAGCCATGTGGAACCTTGTCCTGAAGGTCCGTGGCTTCTTCTCGCCTTTTCTTTTTTTTAAGAGAGATTTTTTGGTATAGGGAATGAGCAATCCCTTCTCTTCTTGGGATTTTGGGCATGCATGCACACACCTGTGATGTGAGTTTAGGCTGCGAGACTGGGACTCGAACTGCAGTGGACTACATGGGAGTGCAGTGATATAACCACCGGTCCATCTGCCGATGCCCACAAGTTTTCACCAACCACTCCGTCTCCTCAGGCCTCACGAGTGACCTCTCCAAGGCAGACGCCAAGGGCCACAAACCTCTTGCTCTCTGCTCTCCGCCTGCCTTTCAGACTGAGCCTCTAGTGTCCACCTGCCGCCAGCTCTACCTGTGTCCCAAAGGCCGACAATTCCCCGGGACTTCACTTCGGCCCTCTGAGGGCACAATCTTTTATTTAAAAAAAAATTATTTTAATATTTTATTTTTTTGTCCCACCAGCACCCCACCTCCGAGGGCACAATCTTTACTGTTGGCCACATGGGCCACCCGCCTAAGTACCTGATACTGAAAATGAAAATCACTTTCCTCCCAGAACCTGCTCGCCCACCCAGTCCAGCAGTCCCGTGACCAGAGGCTTCACTCAGTCACCTCCACGACCTGCCCCCTCAGTACCCCTGGGCTGACGGCCATTTCAGTCAGCTCCCTGTCTCTCATCCCCAAACAGCCCTCACCTCTGCCAGAGTGTAACCTCCCAAGGGTGTCCCTCCTCGGCCTCTAAGCTGTCGAGCGGCTCCCTCTGCCTCTGAGATAATATAAAGCCCAGACATTTAAGACCCACAACTGCAAGTCAAATCTGGATTTTCTTTTTTTAAAATACGTTTCTTTTACCTGCAGTCACCTGCTGGCCTTACTCCGCTGCCTGTGTGGCTCCCCTCTGGCTGAGGAACGTGCTCCCTTCAGGAGGACCTTAGGACGCGGCAGCTCGTGTGCGGTCACTCTGACATGAGCGCCGTGTGGACGATGGCCCGTCTCGGGAGGCTCGCCAGCTGGGTACGCTCAGGGACCAGAGACCCACACCTGAACGCCACAGCCGCCATTACTCGGCCTCTCAGCACATGCCAGGACACGGCACTCTTGTGGGCCAGCCACCGAGCCTCGCCCGGCCCCGGCAGGCCACGGCCACCCC